>NC_057806.1:360659999-360953320 GCF_018294505.1 Triticum aestivum | reverse complement strand
CCGCGCCACCGCCGCCCCTCACCGGAGCCGCCGTCGCTATGACCGCACCGCCGCCGCTCTGCACTGCCCCGCTGCCCGCCGGAGCAGCCCCGCCACGCCGTAATTCGCCGGAGGTAGAACCGTACGGGTTTTTTTAAAACCCGGTTCGTTTTTTTAGAAACCCTAGTTTTTTTGGATAATTCGGTTCACCGATTTTTCGTGGTTTAGTTACTTTGTGGACATTCGTCCTGACGTTCGTTTTAACGAATGGACTTTACTAATTAGTAACAGACAACGAACATTCGTTCGTTAGCCTGTTCGTCAGTTTTCTTTTTCTCGGATTTTCCGCGATTATTTTCAATCGCGATTTCTGATCCGATTTTCATTTTAGTTTATCTTTTCACTCGTTTGTCGGAATCAGGCGATTCAAGTGCCTAGATCTTCGTCTCGAAACCCTCTTTCCGTTTAACCAACTTGAACAAGCTTTTGCTACTGTAAAATTTGACCTTAGTCCAGATTAGTAAACGGATCTTGTTTCTTTCGCAGTTTGAGTTTCGTTGCTCCGTTTGATTTGATTCTTTTCGCAAACCGGAGTTCTTAATTTGAGCTTTCTAGTTAAATCTTCTTGTTTGAGTTTTACCAGTGTTTATTTGCTTGATTGCTTATGTATGTTATTGTTTGTTTGTGATAGAACACCCACAGTGCGAAGCGTGCTACTACGAATCCCTAGGTTTTGCGGATCATCAGCAAGGCAAGTAACACTTTGATCATAACCCTTTATCACCCAGTTTTTATGTATTAGTTCCAATCCTCAAACATTGCATGGTTAGGATGTGATTAACATGTGGGTTGGGAAGTAGTTGATGAGGTAGAACCTATTGCCCTATTATATTCAAACCCTTGGGAGTTACTTCTGCGTATTGCTTATATTGCTATGCTATGCTCGTAGACGTGGTTGGGTGAGTGAAATCCATGACAGATGTGAGATTGTTAATTAAGGGTTTAACTTAAGGTGGCAACTTGAATACACATCTGGGTGGATTGTTTGTTAGGCACCTGGGGAATCCAGTGTTGTCCTAGGATATCCCGGAGTACCCGTGTCATAATCCTATGGTCCGCCACCCAGGCTCAAAGGGAACTGAGATATTTTCATGCTAGAAACTTCTGTGTGCAGCCACAAGCTATTATGGGATCTAGCATAGTTGAGTAAGTTGCGTGAAGCTTTCAAAGAGGTGGATCAGTAGGTAGTGGGATGTAGGTTTGTCGGGTGGTAGGTGCGACATATGCCAACGGGTGGCTTATCATTGTGGGAGCCAATATGACGTCGCCGGTGCCTGGAAATGGGATGAGGCGAAGACATGCACACCGGCAAATCTTACCCAGCTTCGGGGCTCTCTGTGGAGATAACACCCCTACTGCTGCTCTGCGGGGTCTCCGCATGATCACTAGATGAATAAGTAGCTACATGATGCCCCTTGAGCTGTTTGGCGAGAGGAGGAAGAAGGGCAAGGCTTGCTCTCTTCTCCTCCCTACGTGGTGTCTAAAACTAGCAGGGATCGATCTCCCTTTGCACGGATGCCCCGGGGGGTTTATATAGGCCTACCCCCCGGGGGTACAATGGTAATCCGGCTGGGCACGGGGCCCAGCCGTCTGTGTCTACGCTCTCCGGCTTCTGCGCTGGCTTCTGGGGCCCGCCGGCTTGTGGGTCCCACCGGCTGCCGGCTCCTTGGTCGACAGGCAGGCCGCACTGTCCAGGGCCTTGTCGGCGGCTGGTTACTGTTGCTTAATCTTGGTGACGAGGGCTTCGCCGAGGTGGGCATGGCTACAGTGCCGCCGCCCGGCGGGGGATTGCTGTAGCCTCACCGCGTCTTGTCTCCTTAATGGGGCGTCTTCTTCGAGGGAGGTGGCAAGTCGGCTGTGGGGAGCCGACTCTATCTTGGGCCTACTGGGGGAGGCATGGCCGCCTTCGGGTGTCTCTCTGCCCAAAGGGGCCCACCGCCCGTGGGCCGCGCCGGCGGTCCGTCGTGGTTGACATCAGGGTCATCATGGCAACAGTGCCGCGCCGGACGGGTCATGGCCACCCATACGGCGCACTGTGCCAGGCATGCTCCGAGATTCGGGGGTGGCAGGCTTCACTGTAGCCACGCCCCGTCACATCGCCGTTATGTGGATGCAGACTTCAAGGGTACGATCTTGACCACTTTATGGGAGCCGGCTTCTTGGAGTCGGCCCTCTCGCGGCCGGCTTCTCGGAGCCGGCCCTCCCGCGGCGTTTCTTCATGAGGGCTAAAGTCGGGCCGCCTTCCGATAGACGGCCTGGAGACAGCCGGCAAGGGGAAGGCGGCCCTGTGTCTTGGATTCTTGAGGGCCGAATCGGCTCCTAATTTTTTCAGAAGGGCCAGGGGGAGCCGGCTAGGCTACCCATGGTTATTTACTCCGACAGTAGTCCCCGAAGCTGATCGAGCTTTGAGGCGGACAAAGGGACGAGAAGCTAGGTCAGCTTCCTATCCCGAGGGGCCGGCTTTTGCGTGTGTGCGCTGTCTTCGGAAAGCTCTGTTTCTTGTAGGCGGGAACGTGGGTTGCCCTGCGAGCTGACCCCGCGCCATTCCACGGGCCACGTGGCGAGGAAGTCCTGCCAACGCACGCGCGTGACGGGACACCGCCGCAGGCCCGGGCCCGCCACTCGCGGGCCTCGGTCCGAGCGTGGATCTTCTGCGGCCCACATGGACCGCTCGCCTCCCTGCGGCAGTTTTATTTTGCCATCAAGGCACAATAATCGCGGGACGTGGGGGACTGGGCGCAGTTGATCCCCACGTTCCCCCACGCTGCCCCTCCTCGGCTCCACCGCGCGGTCTATAAGTAGGAGGAGGAGGGGGAGCGGCAGAGGCTCGTGCGCTCTCCCTCACTCCGCCCCTTCTCGCCCTTCTTCTTCTTCTCTTCGCCGCAGCAACTCTTCGCAGTGCCGTTCCGCCGTCGCTTCGTCTTGCTCCCCGCCGCGGCAACCCTTTGCCGCGCCGTTTCACCGTCGCTTCGTCTTGCTCCCTGCTGCATTGCTCCCATGGCGTTGTCGAGCTCGTGGGATGGCTCCAACGTCCACGAGGACCACGTCGAGTTCCTCCGCCGGACGCGGCGTCTGCCCGGCGAGAACCTAGTGCGGGTTCGTCAAGCGCCGGCGAGGGAGATTTCGCCGGCACCGGAGGAGGGCGAGCGGGTGATCTTCCGCTCGCACTGCCTGCGCGGCTTCGGCCTCCCGGCGAGCGGATTCCTCCGAGCCTTCCTCGAATTCTACCACCTCCAGCCGCATCACCTCATGCCCAACGTGGTGATGCTGCTGCTGGCCTTCGTCACCCTGTGCGAGGGTTTTCTTGGAGTTCTCCCCATGCTCGAGCTCTGGGGGGAGTTCTTCCAAAGCAAGCTCGGCACCGTCGTCGCGTGCGTGCCCGCCCCCTGCGGAGCCTTCATTGCCAAGAGGTGGGCGAGCGAGAACAATCCGTTCCCGTCCATTCCGCTGATCCAGTCGGTGAAGCTTTGGCAGAAGTCTTATTTTTATGTGAAGAACGTCGCCCAGCAAGGCGACTACGTCAACCTGCCGGCTTACGTAGCCGGCCCGCCGGCTGGGAGGCAACCTTCGTGGAGCTACCGGGCCAGGTCGCTGTCTCAGGCCGGGAACGCAGCCGTCTCCTGGCTTCGGGTGATGATCCAGTCGGAGGGCCTGACCGAGACCGACTTGGTGGCCGCCTTCATGGAGCGCCGGGTTCTTCCGCTCCAAGGCTGGCCTCACATAATCTGCCAGATGAGCTGCCACTTTGACCCGTGCCGGCTGAGCACCAGGGAGATGCCTCACGCAGAGGTGTCTTACATGGTGAATTACATCTCCAACTGCAAGCTCACCGAGGATTGGCGATACGGCAAGGAGCCGTATTCCCGCGCCAACCCTCCGCCTTCCATAAGTTCTTTCTTCTTTTCTTCCTTTTTGTAGCCGGCCTCATGATAGCCGACTCTTGATCAATTGGTTTGCTTTTAGCAGAACCCTCTTCTTCCACCGACAGCCGGGGCCGCGGGGGTAGAGCGCCAGCTCCTCCCCGACCGCACGGTGGACGACGCCGATGATTCGGACCTGGAGCGGCCGCCATGGAAGACGCCATCATGGGGGAAGGCGATGAGGCCGGAGGCGTGGGACTCGGGGCCAGCTTCGAAGACTGGCCGGACGACGACAAGGTCGAAGTCGCCCCGCACCGCCAGCCGGCGCCTGATCATCAAGGCGCGGGTTCATCCGCCGTGCCGGCTGCCTGTGGCGGCGCGCAGAAGCGCCGGGCCGCATCGACCTTCTTCGGCAGCTGGCCGAAGAAATCCAAGGCTTCCACGGCGGCGACCAAGCGGGATGAGGGGGCCGCGAAGGCGGCCCACTTCCGCAAGGTGGTGAAGCAGCCGCAGGCGGTCTCTGCGTAAGTCGTTGAATGTCTTGCGTATATATTTTTTTTGTCTTTTTCGTCCGAACCTCTTCTAAACCTTTCTTTTCTTGCCGAACAGGGCGCCGCTTTCTCTCGAGCGAGGTCCTGGCGGCTCCGTAGTCGGGCCGATTGGAGGGTCCTCAAGCTTCGTCGCGTGGACCCCCGCGCCGACCTTAGGGAGGCCACGGAGCAGAACGCGCGGGAGGTGCGGGAGGAGAGGGAGGCGGCGGAGCGAAGGACCGCCCAAGCGACGAAGGAGCAGGCCGACGCGGCGGCCAAGGCCCGGGCGAAAGCGGGAGCCGCGGAGACAGAGGCCGAGGCCTCGCACAACCGGCCTCCGCTGCTCATTGTTCCCCTCCGCACCGTGGCCCCCAACATTCCCGTGCCCCCGTCGGAGGAGGTCGACCAAGGCCCGCCGGTGATGTAGGGGCGGGAGGACCACGTGATCTTCATGGAGGGGGCGTCACAGACGGCGCCGACTGGAGCGGGCCAAAGCGGCCAATCAGCTGCGGCGCCAGAGCAGCCGTCCAGGGGCGAGCCAGAAGTGGGGGCCGGCCTCGAGGTGCAGCCGGCATTGCGCCAGCGCGCAGGGGGTGGCGCCTCCGCGCCGGAACCACACCGAGCAGCGGGCGCCAGCCAGACGGCGGAGGCCCTGGAGGCGGCCCGCGCTAGCACGTCCGAGTGGACTCCCATCGGGGGGACGGGCAAGCTGAACGCGGCGGCCAAGGAGGTCCGGAACTGGCTTCAAGCTCAGGCCGCCTCGCTGCAGCGATACACTCAAGAGTTTCTCTCGACGCGGGCTATCATCCGGGTGAGTCTTCTGGCCTTGGTTATTTTGTTCTTTTGGTTTCTTCCGTGGGGGCGCGTCAGCGCATCCACTGGGTGTAGTCCCCGAGTTCCGAGCTGGCTGCTGCGCAGGCGGCTTGGAACTTACTAGGTTCTGACAAATTAACTTATCCTTGCTTCCTGTATAATCTTTCAGGAGTATCACAACCTCCGTGCAGCCGCCTTCAACTCCCAGGCTCAGGAGCTGGGCAGGAGAACCGAGGACCTGACCAGCAGCCGGAGTGCGTATTTGTTTCGTTCATCTCCTGTGGGGGCGCGTCAGCGCACCCACTAGGTGTAGTCCCCGAGATTCGGGCCGACTGCTGAGCAGTCGTGTCGGATCTTCCTTGACGACTTCACCTTATTAATTTCCTTTGTCTTCATGCTTGCAGGAGCCAATGCCGACTTGAGGGAGCAGCTCAGTGGGGCCCAAGCCGCCCTTCGCGCCAAGGAAGCCGAGTACAGCGCCTTGGTCCTGGAGCGTGACCGCCTGGTCAAGAAGTTGGCCGACCAGGAGGAGAGCCATAAGGCGGCCCTGAAGAAGGCGCAGGACAACGAGGACGCCCTGAAGGCCGAGTTCGAGACCGAAGCGGCGGGCTGGGCTGAAGCGAAGCAGGCGCTGAGCGAGGGCTTCAGCCGTATCGAGGATCTGATTGACGGTAAGCCGCCTTCTTCACTCCCTGCTTGCCCTTTGATCCCTGATTTGTGTTCTGACTTGTGCTGCTTTTTGTTCTCTGTGCAGACTACTTTCCCGGCTACTCCGTCTTCGCCACCCAATCCATCGAGGCCCATCGCGAGGCACGCCGACAGGCGGGGGCTGAAATCACCGGACGCAAGCCAGACGCTCGAGGAGCAGCTCTTGGCTGTCCAAGCCCGGCTGCAGCCGGCTCACCATATGCTCTGCCGCCTCCAGCGCGCCGAGGCGTAGGTGTTGGCCGCCCTCTGGCCAAGCGAGACGATTCCCCGCACCCAGAATCGGACTGCCGACTGGCTGGAGGTGGCGGTTGGCCGCTTCGAGGCCTGGAAGGCGTCGGCAGCTCGGCTTGGAGCTGGGCGGGCGCTGGAGTTCGTCCGAGCCTGGTATCCGGGGCTGAACCTGGGCCAGCTGCGCACCTGGCGGCTGGAGGCCGACGAAGAGTTGGAGGAGGTGCGGCTGGCTATCGCTCAGCGCGCTTCAACGATCGCCGAGTGTAGTGACATCAGCGTCTTCGCTCCTGAGATCAATGACAACGGTGTTGCCCAGCCGGAGGAGTGGTTCGGGCTGGACCCGACAGCGGGTGAAGACTCGGCAGAGGAGATCGCCTCCTGCGATGAAGGCGAAGACGACGAAGGAGAGGAAGGCAAAGATGTTGAGCCGACTGGTGAAGCGGGCAGCCAGCCTCAGCCTGATCGTGCCTCCGGCAACAAGGCGCGTGCTAGCGCGCCCTCTGCGGGAGGCGGTGATCATGCCGAGGTTGGCCAGCCGGCCACTCCTCTAGCCGGCACTGCCGTCTCCACCAACCTACCTGACTCGCCAGTCGCTCCCCTGGCCTAGTCTGCCATCCTTGTTTTTTCCTGCTTGTTGCCTTTTGAACAACTTTATTAAACTTGCGCAGTTCCACCGACTGGGGCTGTATTCGAACTATGTTGAATGCTGGCCTTTTGAAGGTCTTTTATGTAAATATTATTATGTGTTTGGTTTCCATTCATGTACGCTTTTTATCCTTAGGCTGTTTCCTTTGCCGCCTTCCCCTTCTGGGAAGGCAAGTACTCGAGCTTTCTTAGATTGGAGCGAGGTGAATGGAAGCCGGCCGGCCAGCTACTCTGGTAGCCGGTCGGCGGTGGGAGAAAAAAAGGCTTTTGTTATATTAGTCCATTAGTCCCTAGCCATTTTTCGTGTGGGCACCTGTTCCTGCCTTTAACTCTTGCCAGCCGGACAGCCGGTTCTTCGAACAGCGACTTTTGGCAAGAGAGGGCTTGGGAGCCGGCACACTACTTGTCTGACTGCGGGTAGGACTTCTAATATAACTCCAGGCGGCCAGTCCCCGGGCCGACTTGTCGAACCCGGTGCCGGACGGAAAAAGTGAATGCAATGACAAGGCCATAAGCATGATACTTTTCATTCATAGATAAAAGATGGCAGTCCCCAAGCTCTCCTCGGGGGGCCTATTGTCTCGTACTTAGTATAAAAGTTAGCGTGATACATACTGCATTTCAATTGTAAAACCTTCGGAGGAGGTTGGCGTTCCATGGTCGTTCTGACTCCTTGTCGGAGTCGTCTCTCTTTCGTGCCTTCGGCTTCTGCGCGTCAATCAGGTTGTAGGAGTCGTTGCCTAAGGCTCTGCTGATGACGAAGGGGCCCTCCCAAGGGGCCGAGAGCTTGTGCTGGCCGGCTGTTCGCTAGATCAGCCAGAGCACAAGACCGCCCTCTTGGAAGGATCTGTGGTAGCGGCGCAGGCCCTACTGATAGATAGCGGACCGGCTGATGGCTAACAGCCGGCCTTCTTCCAGCAGGTCGACGCCGTCTTCTCGTGCTTCCTTAGCCTCGGCTTCCGTGTAGATGGTCACCCGAGGCGAGTCGAACTCGATGTCAGTTGGGATGACCGCCTCGGCACCATATACGAGGAAGAAAGGAGTGAAGCCGGTTGACTTGTTTGGTGTAGTGCGCAGACTCCAGAGGACAGCCGGCAGCTCATCGAGCCAACAGCCGGCTGAACGCTCCAGTGGTACGATCAGTCGGGGCTTGATGCCGGAAAGCATGAGGCCGTTGGCTCGCTTGACCTGGCCGTTTGACTGCAGGTGGGCAACAGACGCTAGGTCCAACCGGATGCCTTGCGTCGCGTAGAAACGTGCCAAGGCTCCCTTGGAGAAATTCGGGCCATTGTCGGTGATGATGCTGTGTGGTACGCCGTACCGAGTTGTTATATCTGCGATAAATGTCACGGCAATCGGCCCATTCAGCTTCTTGATCGGCTTTGCCTCAATCCATTTGGTGAATTTGTCCACGGCGACAAGCAGATGTGTCATGCCGCCGCGCGCCATTTTGAATGGGCCCACCATGTCCAGTCCCCAAACGGCGAAGGGCCAAGTGAGGGGAATGGTCTTGAGTGCTGAAGCCGGCATGTGTTGCTTGGAGCTGAAGAGTTGGCACCCTTTGCAATGTTTAACTAACTCCTTGGTGTCATCCAAAGCAGTCGGCCAAAAGAAACCATGGTGGAAGGCTTTGGCGACGAGTGATCTTGAGGCCGCATGGTGGCCGCATTCTCCTTGGTGGATGTCTCTGAGGATTGCAATGCCCTTCTCTTGCTCGATGCATCGCTGGAGGACCCCAGTGACACTGCGATTGACGAGTTCTCTGTTGACGATTGTGTATGCTCCGGCTCGGCGTTGGACTTGTCTTGCCTCTACTTCGTCAGCCGGCAGATCTTGGTTTATTAGGAAGTTGAGGATGGATTGAGCCCATGATGGAGCTGCGACCTCTTCTATTGCCAAAATGGCTACTGCGACTAGGGCGGGCGGGCTGGGCGGTGAAATGCTTGAGTCGGCCGCCGCCTGCTGTGTTGGTGTAGTCTCCAGGCCGACTACCGCAGTCCCCGAGCCGGGTGTGGCAGTCCCCAGGTCGGGCGTAACTACGGAAGTCCTCGAGCCGCCTGCTGATGCCCCTTGGCCGACTATCGAAGTCCCCGGGTCGCCTGCTTGGTTCTTCGAGCCGGACCCGGCCGCGTCGGGGTTAGGCGGCATGAAGATGGAATCGGACTCTGGAGACGGCTTGAGGAGGCGTTGTAGAGAGACACCGGTTGGTATTGCTTGCCGAGTGGAGCCTATTCGAGCCAGGGCATCAGCTGGCTCGTTGTCGGCTCGTGGTACGTGGAGGAACTCGCATCCTTCAAAATACCCACTGATCTGCTGAATGAGGAAGCGGTAGCTTGCCATATTTGTGTCCTTGGCATCCCACTCGCCGGATGATTGCTGTACCACCAAGTCCGAGTCGCCATAACATAGGATCCGGTGAATGCCGAGTTCTTTGCCAAGACAGACCCCGTGTATGAGTGCCTCGTACTCGGCCACGTTGTTGGAGGCGGCAAAGTGAATTTGCAGCGTGTATCTGATCTTGTCCCCTTTGGGAGAGGTGAGGATGACGCCGGCTCCCAAGCCGGTGCGCATCTTGGACCCATCGAAATGCATGCGCCAATGAGTGGAGTCGGGAGCTGGCGGTAGGTACTGGGTCTCGGCCCAGTCGACGAGGAAGTCGGCCAATGCTTGGGACTTGATGGCGGTGCGAGGCTGGTAGAAGATCGTATAGGGGGCCAGCTCGATGGCACATTTCGCCACCCGGCCGGATGCATCCCGGCTGCCTATGATCTCGGCCAGTGGGGCGGTGCATACAACCGTGATGGGATGCTCTTGCAAGTAGGGCTTCAGCTTCTTGGCGGCGAAGTAAACGCCGTAGCACATCTTCTGGTACTATGGATAGTTCTGCTTCGAGGTAGATAGCACCTCGCTCAAATAGTACACCGGCCTCTGGACCGGCTGGGCTCGGCCTTCTTCTGGGCGCTGGACTACAATGACGGTGCTGACCACCCGGCTGGTTGCGGCGATGTAGAGGAGCATGGGCTCTTTCTCAGTCGGCGCCGCCAGGACAGGCGGCGTTGCCAGCATCTTCTTCAGCTTGTGAAAAGCTTGGTTGGCTTGGTCATTCCACTCGAAGTGGTTGGTCTTCTTCATGAGGCGGTAGAGGGGAAGAGCTTTCTCTCCGAGCCGGCTGATGAAGCGGTTCAGGGAGGCCAAGCATCCGGTAAACTTCTGGACGTCTTGAAGTTTGGTGGGAATCGCCATTCTCTCAATGGCCTTGATCTTTACTGGGTTGCATTCGATGCTGCATTTGGAGACCAGGAAGCCTAGGAGCTGGCCAGCTGGCACTCCGAACATGCATTTCTCGGGGTTAAGCTTGATTTGGAACCGGCATAGGTTCTCAAATGTTTCCTTGAGGCCTTCCAGCAAGGTGCCACGCTTCTCCGTCTTCACCACAATGTCGTCTATGTAGACGTGGGCATTTCTGCCGTGTTGCTTGAGGAGGCACTTCTGCATGCAACACTGAAGAGTGGCACCGGCATTTCTCAAGCCGAATGTCATAGTCAGGTAGTAGAAGGCTCTGAATGGCGTGATGAAGGCGGTCTTCAGGCGGTCTGCTGAATCTAACTTTATCTGGTGATACCCTGAGTAAGCATCCAAGAAAGTCAACAGCTCGCATCCGGCCGTGGAGTCTATCACTTGGTCAATCCTTGGCAGGGCAAAGGGATCTTTGGGGCAGGCCTTGTTGAGGCTCGTGTAGTCTATACACATGTGCCACTTGTTGTTCTTCTTTAGCATGAGGACCGGGTTAGCGAGCCACTCTGGAAAGAAAACTTCCATAATAAAGCCGGCTGCCAAAAGTCGGGCTATCTCCCCTCCCACAATCCTGCGTTTCTCCTCCGACAGTCGGCGGAGGGGTTGTTTGACCGGCTTTGCGTCTTCTCGGACGTGTAGTTTGTGCTCGGCGAATTCCTTCAGAACATCCAGCATGTCCTTGGGGGACCATGCAAAGATGTCCCGATTCTCACGGAGGAAATCGGAGAGCTCGCCTTCCTATTTGCTGTTTAGGTTTGCCCCGATGACGGCAAACCTCTCTAGGTGCTCGGGGTCAAGAGGTATCTTCTTCGTCTCCTTGGCCGGCTGGAAAGATCCTTGAGCATCATGCTCCTTGGGATCGGGGGACAAGGCCGACTGCTTGCCGGCCATGGCCACGACTCGGTCCATCATCTTCTTTTCTTCGGCAATCACAAGGGACTCGGCTAGCCGGCTGCTGGCTGCTGCGCACTCAGAGGACTTCTTGTAATCGCCGGCTATGGTGATGACGCCTTTGGTGCTCGGTATCTTCATCTTGAGGTATGCATAGTGGGGAACTGCCATGAACCTGGCCAAGGCAGGTCGGCCAAGAAATGCATGGTAGGGGCTCTCTAGGTCCACCACTTCAAACCAGATCGCCTCCTGGCGGAAATGCTCCTTGTCCCCAAAAAGTACATCAATCTTGATCTTGCCAATGGGGGCGCAGGACAAGCCGGGTACGATGCCATGGAACACAGTCCGAGTAGGCATGAGTTGCTTTGTCTTGACATTCAGCTTCTCCATGGTGTCACGGTACAGGATGTTGATGTTGCTCCCGCCGTCTATCAGCATGCAGGAGAAACGGGCAGCGCGTCTATCCGTTGCAAGGGTGGCATCCAAAACCAACGCATAAGAGCCGGGAGATGGCATCACCTCTGGGTGGTCGGCCCGGCTTTGGCTGATAGGTTTTTCTGACCAGTGCATGTGCTCGGCGGGGTTGGCAGCAACCATGCTGACTTCTTGGTGCTCTTGGCATTTGCTGCGCCGGTCTTCGGGCTGGCTCGTAAAGATGACATAGGCGGCATGCTCGTCGGGGAACTCATCATGCACGGCTCCGACTGTGGGCCGAGTGGCCGGCGGCTGCGGAGCCAGAGGCGGCGGACCGGCAGGCGGAGGCGGTGCGAGCCCTTCGCCTTTGGAGATTCGGGTGAGCCAATGGCACTTCCGGGTCGTGTGGTTGGACGGCTTCGCGCCGCTGTGGAACTTGCACGAGGCGTCGAGAGTCTGTTCGTAGGGGAAGGCCGGCTGCCAAGCCGGCTTGCCGCCCCTCTGCTTCTTGGGTGCGGGCCGCGCTCTGGGCTGCTCGTCTTCGACTGTGGCCACCTGCCGACTGGTGGAGGGCGGCACGGGGCCCTTGCACTTGTGGTCGTTCTGGTGTGGGTGTCGGCTGGAGTCCCCAGCCGGCGTCTTGGGTGCCGGGTTGAGTACCTTTCTGGACGCGTCTACCCGGAGTTCGGTCTTCATCGAGGAGTCGGTGGTGGCGTACTTGTCCGCTATGACCAGAAGCTCGTCGAGGGTAGTCGGCTCGTCGCAGAGGAGCTTGTGCTTGAGGAGGGTGCCTTCTCGGCACCCGGCAGTGAAGTATTCTATGGCTTGCACCTTGTGCACCCCTTCGCAAGAGTTGCGGAGCTCGGCCCAACGCGTGAGGTAGTCGCGAGTGGACTCGGCGGGGCCTTGTACGCACAAGGAGAGCTGTCTGGGCTTGGGAGCCCGCTTGTAGGTGCTGGTAAAGTTGCGGACGAAGGCTTCTGTGAAGTCTAGCCAGCTGTTGATGCTGTATGGCTTGAGGCTGTTGAGCCAGGTTCGCGCCGTGCCCTGCAGCATGAGGGGCACGTACTTCACGGCAACGCGCCTGTTGCCGTTGGCTATGCTAACCACTATGGAGTAGTCGATCAACCAATCTTCCGGCTTCACGGAGCCGTTGTACTTGGGCGTGTCTCTTGGGAGCGAGAACCCTTTGGGGAAGGGCTCGTCGCGGATGTGGGGGCCGAAGCAAGGCGGGTCGACATCGTCTTCTTCTTCTAGCGCCAGGGATCGCGCCAGGCGGTCGATCCGATGGCGGGCGTCGTTATCGCCGACTCCTTCGCGGCGACCTAGCCGGCCGCTGAGAGTCGGATGCGCAACAGGCGGCGGGGTGGGATATCTCTATCCACGGGGCCGGGGCGGAGGCGGGTTGCCCCGCCACTCCACGGCTCGGGGGTGGCCTTCTGCGTCTCGCTCGATGGAGATTCGGCTTCGGCTTCGGCTGGCAGCCGGCTCTTTCTCGCGCCGTGCGCGGGTTTTGCCCGTAGTCGGCGTCCGGGACATCGCGCCGTGATCTCGGCGCGGGGAAGGGCTTTCCGCGCGGGCATCGGCTTCGTGCCGCCACACAGCCGCATCGATCAGCTGCTGGATGTGTCGGGTCATGTGGGGGAGTTCTTCGGCCCCCAGCCCATCCAGCTCGTTTACGGCCGCCTGGGCGGCGCACAGGTTCTCGAGCGGAGTGGCGTAGACTGGGTGGTCGACTCCTAGCATATCGGCGACGATAGCACCGCGCTGTCTGACAACGCCGGCCCGGCTGGGCCCGCCTGGGGGCGGTGTGCCAAAGGCGGCGCGGTCGGCCTCGTGTCGGTGGGCCTCAGCGAGGCATCTCATGGAAACCAACTTCCGGCCCTCCGCGAGGAGGGCAAGGCGGCGAGCTTCCAGTGATTCAGCGTCGGCATCGGCCGGGAGGGGGATGGACAAGTCGTGGACCGCCGCGTGCGGGGCGTCGTGGGTGCTTTCGTCGGAAGAGCCGCTGTGGCCGATGACCGTCACCTCGGTGGTGACAGTGTCGTAGCCATCGGCCTGGGGAAGCGGGTCATTGTAGATCGCAACGTCGGTGGGGAAAGTGTCGAGTGAGGCTGTGTCGGAGTCGACAGGCATCGGATCGGTGGAGCCAACTGACTCCAAGTCCACGGCAGGCTCGCCGGATACGTGGAGCTGGCCGAGGAGGTTGACAAGGGGGTCGGTGCCCGCGTCAGAGGCGAGCTCGTCGGAGATGAGGGTCTTGTCTAGGAGATCGGCGAGGCTGCTCGCCGCACAGATGTTGGTGACGCCTTGTAGTGCGTCGTGGCAAGCGCCATCGGGCGTGCCAGGCTGGCTACACTCGCGGGGGAGGAAGAGGGTTCCCGTCCAGAACAGGTCTCCGGACGACGGTGCACCTGGCCCCACGGTGGGCGCCAAATGTCGGGTGGTAGGTGCGACATATGCCAACGGGTGTCTTATCATTGTGGGAGCCAATAAGACGTCGCCGGTGCCTGTAAACGGGATGAGGCGAAGACATGCACGCTGGCAAATCTTACCCAGCTTCGGGGCTCTCCGTGGAGATAAACCCCTACTGCTGCTCTGCGGGGTCTCCGCATGATCACTAGATGAATAAGTAGCTACACGATGCCCTTGAGCTGTTTGGCGAGAGGAGGAAGAAGGGCAAGGCTTGCTCTCTTCTCCTCCCTACGTGGTGTCTAAAACTAGCAGGGATCGATCTCCCTTTGCATGGATGCCCCAGGGGGTTTATATAGGCCTACCGCCCGGGGGCACAATGGTAATCCGGCTGAGCGCGGGGCCCAGCCGTCTGTGTCTACGCTCTTCGGCTTCTGCGCCGGCTGTTGGGGCCCGCCGGGTTGTGGGTCCCGCCGGCTGCCGGCTCCTTGGTCGACAGGCAGGCCCCACTGTCCAGGGCCTTGTCGGCGGCTGGTTACTATTGCTTAATCTTGGTGACGAGGGCTTTGCCGAGGTGGGCATGGCTATAGTGCCGCCGCCCGGCGGGCGATCGCTGTAGCCTCACCGCGTCTTGTCTCCTTAATGGGGCGTCTTCTTCGAGGGAGGTGGCAAGCCAGCTGTGGGGAGCCGGCTCTATCTTGGGTCGACTGGGGGAGGCCTGGCCGCCTTCGGGTGTCTCTCTGCCCGAAGGGGCCCACCGCCCGTGGGCCGCGCCGGCGGTCCATCGTGGTTGACATCAGGGTCATCGTGGCAACAGTGCCGCGCCGGAAGGGTCATGGCCACCCGTACGGCGCACTGTGCCAGGCGTGCTCCGGGATTCGGGGGTGGCAGGCTTCACTGTAGCCACGCCCCGTCACATCGCTGTTATGTGGATGCAGACTTCGAGGGTACGATCTTGACCGCTTTATGGGAGCCGGCTTCTTGGAGTCAGCCCTCTCGCGGCCGACTTCTCGGAGCCGGCCCTCCTGTGGCGTTTCTTCATGAGGGCTGAAGTCGGGCCACCTTCCGATAGCCGGCCTGGAGACAGCCGGCAAGGGGAAGGCGGCCCTGTGTCTTGGATTCTTGAGGGCCGAATCGGCTCATAATTTTTTCAGAAGGGCCAGGGGGAGCCGGCTAGGCTACCCATGGTTATTTACTCCGACAAGGTTGGTATGGTCTGCCCGGAGTAAGGAGTTAATGCTTCTGAAAGACTTGTCTCGGTCATCTGTTTCTCAAACACCCTGTAGTGCGAGAAATCCAATGGAGGAGATCGGGTCTTATGGGGAAAAGTGCGCAAACCTCTGCAGAGTGTATAAACTAATCATGGTTAGTCGTGTCCCCGATTATGGACATCTTGAGTATCTAGTACTTGGAGTATCATAAGTATCTCATCACTCTAAACTAATATTGTTGGGTTGTTAATTACTTTAATTGGGATTGATTTGGAGGAACTTTCTCAATGATGTTTCAACTACCATGATAGTTAAATAAAATCTATTCCTTTGTTGTAGGGAAAAATTGGCTTTTCGCAAAAACTATAACCATAGAGCTTTCCACCAGCCAAATATGCATGTAGTGATAGCATCATTCTGCTCTTGCTCTACTGTGTTATCTTGCCAACATATTCCATGTGCTGACCCGTTTCGGGCTGCAACGTATTATGTTGCAGACTTTTCAGATGAGGAGTAAGGTTCGTTAGGTCATTGCCGTGCAGCTCAGCTATGTCGTTGGAGTTGATGAACTCACTTTATCTTCCAAGCCTTCCGCTGTTATCGTATTAGATGGCCTTAGCCATATTTATTGTAATAAGTTCTCTTTTGAGACATTCAATGTAATAACTGTGTGATTGCTACTCTGTTATAAACCCTCGAGTACTGTGTGTGTCAGCATTACCGATCCAGCGATGACACTGAAGCACAGAGACTTGGCCGTTTGAGGTCGGGTCGCTACAAGATGGTATCAGAGCACACGCTGAGTGTAGGACACGACCACTAAGCTAAAGCCCTAGATCACTATTCTCTTGTCATTTCTGACTCCTCTCCATTTTCTACTCTTTAGGATGGCGGACGCAAGGAACAAGTTTGCACAACCGGATGAAGAAGCACCTTTTGGACGACACTTGAAGGAAGTCACTAGGTACCTGAACATTGGAATACCAAGCTTCACCGAGACTTGCAATGCCACATTACCAGAAGAGGAGCGATGGATGATTCAAGTTCAAGTTCCAGGAAGGACATTCACGCCAGTCACTAAGCCCATAGAGTTTTCCTTCGATGCACCAACCTGGAGTCTAGGAAAGAGTATGGCAGCTCACATCACCATGGGACGCATTGGAGAAGTTTATCATAAGGAGATTAAGGATACTATCTATCAGATTTGTGGGTGCCGAGATGAGCAATGGGAGATGATCAGCACCAGGAAGGATAGATCAATTGTAGCTTTCATCCAGGAGTTAAAACAACACAGTCGTCGCCAGGAGTACCAGATCTGCACAGGAATGATAGACCTGAAGAAGGCAATGACTAGGATCACGGAACTGGAGGAAGAACTCAAGGCTACTCGTGAAGATTATGAGGAGGAAATCGTCGTACTAGTGGAGAAGAATGACGATCTAGAAAGTAAGCTAGGAGTATTTCTGGGAGACCCCGCACCAGGAGGAGAAGACGAAGAACCAAAGGAGATTCGCCCGGAGGACTACATTATCATCAACGACACCGACTCGGACCCCGACAATAGCGATGATGAATATGAAGACGAAGCTGGAGCAGACATTATGGAGTCTTCAACCGAAGAATATTTTTGGTAGACCACCACATCAGTAGTAGTATTCCACCATGTAAATAGTATAGTCCGAGCACTTTTGTAACGATAGTTAGATCGATTGTATGCCTTTGCTTGATTGATTGAGTGAAATGTTTGTGTTTGTCTCATGTGCATATGGGTAGTATTTTTCTCATTAGACCTCATTCTATTCTAATCTCTCCCCTCTAAACCCATCAGATGCCTCCGAGACGTGACCCCGGATTTACCTTCCCACCGGAGCTCACTCAGTTAATCCAGCAGCAGAATATCCTGATGCAGTTGTTAGTTCAGAACCAAGGCAACAACAATAACAACAACAACAATCCACCAGCACCGCCACCAGTTGACAACTTAGCCCGTTTCCTGAGGTTGCAGTCGCTGGTGTTTTCCAGTAGCACCGAGACCATAGTAGCAGATGATTGGCTCCGCAGGATTGGAAGGGAGTTAATCACTGCAGGATGTACCGATGCTGAGAAGGTGTGTTTTGCCGCACATCAGTTGGATGGACCAGCAGCCTCATGGTGGGAGAATTACATAGTCACCTACCCTATAGCCACTGTTACATGGGATCAGTTTTAGCAAGCCTTCCGTACAGCCCATGTCTCAACCGGAGCTATGAGTATGAAGAAGCGTGAGTTTCGCAACTTACGCCAGGGGAACCGTACTGTGGCTCAGTACGCGGATGAGTTTAGCAAGTTATCTCGCTATGCCCCTGATGATGTGGCCACATATGCCGCAAAGCGGGAGAAGTTTATGGAAGGGCTGAATGATGAGATGAGCATGCAGTTGATGGTGGCAACATTAAACAACTACCACGAGTTGGTAGATAAGGCTCTTATGATTGAAGGGAAGCAACAACAAATTGAGAGCCGTAAGAGGAAGTATGGACAAGGAAGGTATAATTCAGGAGCTCAGCAGAAGCCTCGCCTTACCCCGAACTCGGGAGGACTTGTTCATAACCATGGAGGCCACACCCACAATGGAGGAAGTAACCATAATCATATTGGCCCAAGGAATGTGAATGGGAATGGAGCAAGCAACAATCATAACCGTTCCAATCCAGCCACACCCGCGAAGAGAGACCTAAGCCACGTTACTTGTTTCAAGTGCAGGAAGACTGGACACTATCCCACGGAGTGCCCTGAAGCAAAGAATGGAAATGGCAATGGGAGCGCTCGAAAGAATCCCAATCCATTCAACAAAGGACAAGTGAACCACGTCAATGAGGAGGAGGTTGAAGAATAGCCAGACGCGGTTATTCGTAAGTTTTTGGTTAAGTCTTTTACCACCCTTGATCTTTTTGATAATGGTGCATCGCATTCATACATATCAAGGGAATTCATGGATAAGTTTAAACTACCGACCCAAACCCTTAGGACCCATCTGTTAGTGAGTTCACCTGGAGCAGAGTATATGGCTAGTCGATGGTGCGACCAGATACCCCTAACCATTGGTAGCCATGTTTTTTCGTCCGACCTAATAATCTTGGAGTCACAAGGATTGGATGTGATATTAGGCATGGACTGGATGTCAAAGTATGGAGGAAGCAATGACTGTGTTAGTAAGTCAATTTGTCTCACTATCCCTGAGGGAAAAAGGATCAAGTATGTATCTAGGCATGCGCCAAGAAGTAGCCAAGTGAATACCCTCACGGGAGTTGTTCAGGAGGAAGTGCCTGTAGTGAAGGATTACCCGGATGTTTTTCCAGAAGAGTTACCAGGCATGCCACCGGAATGAGACATCGAGTTTTTGATAGAGCTACTGCCAGGCACCGGGCCTATATCGAAGTGGCCATATCAGATGCCCACAAATGATCTGGAGGAGATTAAGAAACAGATCAAGGAGTTATTGGAGAAAGGTTACATTCGACGGAGCTCATCACCATGGGGAGCCCTAGTGCTTTTGGTCGAGAAGAAGGATAAGTCTCTAAGAATGGTTGTTGATTATCGTGCGTTAAATGAGGTGACGATCAAGAACAAATACCCACTGCCGATGATCAATGATTTGTTCGACCAGCTGCAAGGAGCTAAGGTGTTTTCAAAGATCGACCTACGATCTGGATATCACCAGCTGAAGATACGAGAGAAGGACATACCAAAGACATCATTCACCACACGGTACGGGTTGTATGAATATAAGGTCATGTCATTTGGACTGACTAACGCCCCTGCCTACTTCTTGAGCATGATGAACAAAGTATTCATGGAATATTTGGATAAGTTTGTTGTGGTGTTCATTGATGATATAATGGTATACTCGAAGAATGAGGAGGAGCACGAAGAGCATTTGCGCTTCGTTCTTAAGAAACTTAGGGAACATCAGTTGTATGCCATGTTCAGCAAATGTGAGTTTTGGCTGAAGTAAGTTGGATTCCTTGGACATGTTATATCAGGAGAAGGTGTAACCGTAGATCCTACCAAGGTTCAATCAATCACTGAATGGTTGGCACCCACTTCAGTTAGCGAGATCCGCAATTTTCTTGGACTCGCGGGATACTATCTGAGATTCATTGAGATTTTTTCCAAAATTGCGAATCCAATGACGGAGTTATTGAAGAAGGATACCAAATTTAAATGGAAGGAAGAATGTGAAGCAAGTCTCAGGAGTTAAAGAAACATTTGACTACAGCCCCAGTGTTGATTCTGCTGGATATACGTAAGCAGTTCCAAGTGTATTGCGATGCCTCTCACTTAGGACTTGGAAGTGTGGTTATGCAGGACGGAAGAGTTGTTTCGTATGCCTCGCGACAACTGAAACCGCATGAGTTGAGTTATGCCACGCATGATTTGGAGTTGGCTGCCGTAGTGCATGCGTTGAAGACCTGGAGGCACTACCTTATTGGAAATCATTGTGATGTGTACACGGATCATAAGAGTTTGAAGTACATTTTCACACAGAAGGAGTTGAACCTTAGACAGAGGAGATGGTTGGAGCTTATAAAGGATTATGACATGAAGCTTCACTATCATCCAGGAAGGCCAATGTCGTAGCCGACGCTTTGAGTCGGAAGAGTTATGCTAATACCCTAGTGAGCACGGGATTGCCGAAGGAGTTAGTAGAGGATCTTAGGGAACTTCGATTGGAGATTGTTCCTAGAGGTTTTGTTGCAACCATGGAGGTTCAGTCTACATTGTTAGGAAAGATTTGAGAAGCTTAGAAGGAGGACAAAGAGATTGCCGAGATAAATGAGAGAATGAGCGAAGGAAAGGCCAAAGGTTTTCGTGAGGATGAGCACGACACCTTATGGTTTGAGGACCGTGTTTATGTGCCCAATAACACGGAGATCAAGAAGTTAATACTTCAGGAGGCTCATGACTCACCATACTTGATACACCCCGGAAACACCAAGATGTATTTGGATTGGAAGGAATGTTTCTAGTGGACTGGTATGAAGAAGGATATTGCTGAGTATGTAGTCGTATGTGATGTATGTCAGAGAGTGAAGGCTGAGCATCAAAAGCCAGCAGGATTGTTACAGCCTATGCCGATACCCGAATGGAAGTGGGGTAAACTTGGCATGGATTTTATCACCGGATGACCCAGGACCAAATCAGGATACGATTCTATATGGGTAGTAGTTGATCGCTTGACCAAAGTAGCTCACTTTATCCCGATGGAAACCACCTATACAAGTGCGAAGTTGGCCAAGATATATATGACTAGGATCGTATGTCTGCATGGAGTTCCGAGGACCATCGTATCATATAGAGGGACACAGTTTACTTCAAAATTTTGGCATCAGTTGCACCAAACTTTGGGAACAAGACTGTAATTCAGTACAGCTTATGGACAGACCGAGAGAGTCAACCAGATTCTGGAGGATATGTTGAGGGCATGTGCGCTCGATTATGGATCTAGTTGGGATGACCATTTTCCCTATGCGGAGTTCTCATACAACAATAGCTACCAAGACAGTTTGAAGATGGCACCGTTCGAAGCCCTGTACGGACGAAGGTGCAGAACACCGTTGATGTGGGATCAAGTCGGAGACCGACAATTGTTTGGACCAGATCTGATCAAAGAGTCTGAAGAGAAAGTTAAGTTGATCAGAGATAAACTGAAGATAGCTCAGTCCAGGCAGAAGAGTTATGCAGAAACGCAAGGAAATAACCTATGAAATTGGAGATAGAGCGTATCTGCGAGTGTCACCCTTGCGAGGAGTGAAACATTTTGGAGTTAAGGGAAAGTTAGCCCCGAGATTTGTAGGGCCGTATCGAATTTTGGAACGTATGGGAGAAGTTTCCTACAAGTTGGAGTTACCTGAAGGACTGTCAGGAGTTCATGATGTATTTGATGTTTCACAGCTGAAGAAGTGTCATGCTGAGATGGCCGATATACCATTAAGAGATATAGTACCCTTGGATGCGATTCAGTTGGGCAGTGATTTGACCTATGAGGAGAAGCAGTCAGGATTCTCGAATTTGCCAACCGAATCACCCGCAGCAAGGTTATCAAGTTTTGCAAAGTTTAGTGGAGCCACCATACTGAGGATGAAGCCACCTGGGAACGAGAGGATGATCTTCGCAAAGACCACCCACACCTATTCTCTAGCCAACCCGAATCTCGAGGGCGAGATTCATCTTAAGGGGGGTAGGTTTGTAACATCCCAAATTTTCAATTTGGAATGTTATACATAGATCATCCATGCATATCATATTTTATTGCATTTCATTTTGTGATCCTCGAAACCCTAAGCAACTCAAGGACCCTCCGAGAGAGTTGGGGATTTCCCTGTTTTCAAATTTGAGTTTTTTCAAATATTGAAACGAGGATTTTTGGTTTTAATTATTTTTCTCTCCGAAAATATTTCATATTAAAATACATAAGAGGAGATAATATGACTTCTCCAAAATAAATGAAATATTGGAGGAAAAAGATTAAAATCAAATATTTGATTTTTATCTGGAGTTTATTGCTATTTTATTCGAATTAGAAAAATTGCACGTTTTCAAATTTGCATTTTAGGGCCAAGAAAATGTTCACCTTGTTTTAAATGTTTTATTTAGATGGTGAAAATTTGTTTTGGCATTTTTAGAATTTCATTTTATTTTCTAGGATTCTTTTTATTTCGGCGGAATTATTTTTAAAAAACGTGCAGTGGCTAGCTGGGCCGAAGCCCAGCCGCCAGCCCACTCCCCGCGCCACCGTCTCCAAGCAGGAGACTGCGCGCCCGCGCCGCCGCTCGAACCGGAGTCCGGCCGGGACTCATCTCTCGCGCCGTGCCCCCTCCGCCGTAAGCCGCCGCCTAGCACCCTCCTTAAAAGCCGCCGCCCCGCCGCCCTTGGAGCCCGCACCACCCCGCCACCGCAAGCCGCCGACCCCGCCGCCGCAAGCCGCCGACCCCGCCACCGCAAGCCGCCGTGCCGCTGTCACCCGTTGCCGCGCTGACCCGCCGCCTTGCCCGCACCGCCGCCGCCCCACACTGCCCCGCCGCCTGCCGGAGCAGCCCCGCCACGCCGGACTTCGCCAGAGGTAGAACTGTACGGTTTTTTAAAAAACGTGTTGCGATTTTTTTAGAAACCCTGGTTTTTTTGGCTAGATCGGTTCACCGGTTTTTCGCGGTTTAGTAAAAGACAACGAACATTCGTTCGTTAGCCTGTTCGTCAGTTTTCTTTTTCTCGGATTTTCCGCGATTATTTTCAATCGCGATTTCTGATCCGATTTTCGTTTTTGTTTATATTTTCGCTCGTTTGTCAGAATCAGGCGATTCCAGCGCCTAGATCTTCGTCTCGAAACCCTCTTTCCGTTTACCCAACTTGAACAAGCTTTTGCTATTGTTAAATTTGACCTTTGTCCAGATTAGTAAACGGATCTTGTTTCTTTCGCAGTTTGAGTTTGGTTGCTCCGTTTGATTTGATTCTTTTCGTAAACCGGATTTCTTTTGTTGAGCTTTCTGGTTAGATCTTCTTGTTTGAGTTTTACCCGTGTTTCCTTGCTTGATTGCTTATGTATGCTATTGTTTGTTTGTGATAGAACACCCGGAGTGCGAAGCGTGCTACATCGAGTCCCTAGGTTTTCCGGATCATGAGTAAGGCAAGTAACACTTTGATCATACCCCTTTATCACCCAGTTTTTATGCATTAGTTCCAATCCTCAAACATTGCAAGGTTAGGATGTGATTAACATGTGCGTTGGGAAGTAGTTGATGAGGTAGAACCTATTGCCCTGTTATATTCAAACCCTTGGGAGTTACTTCTACGTATTGCTTATATTGCTATACTATGCTCGTAGACGTGGTTGGGTGAGTGAAATCCATGACAAATGTGAGATTGTTAATTAAGGGTTCAACTTACGGTGGCAACTTGAATACACATCTGGGTGGATTGTTTGTTGGGCACCTGGGGAATCCAGTGTTGTCCTAGGATATCCTGGAGTACCCGTGTGATAATCCTATGGTCCGCCACCCAGGCTCAAAGGGAACTGAGATATTTTCATGCTAGAAACTTCCGTGTGCAACCACAAGCTATTATGGGCTCTAGCATAGTTGAGTAAGTTGCGTGAAGCTTCCGAAGAGGTGGATCAGCAGGTAGTGGGATGTAGGTTGGTATGGTCTGCCCGGAGTAAGGAGTTAATGCTTCTGAAAGCCTGTGTCTCGGTCATCTGTTTCTCAAACACCCTGTAGTGCGAGAAATCCAACGGAGGAGATCGGGTCTTGTGGGGAAAAGTGCGCAAACATCTGCAGAGTGTATAAACTAATCATGGTTAGCCGTGTCCCCGGTTATGGACATCTTGAGTATCTAGTACTTGGAGTATCATAAGTATCTCATCACTCTAAACTAATATTGTTGGGTTGTTAATTACTTTAATTGGGATTGAGTTGGAGGAACCTTCCCAATGATGTTTCAACTACCATGATAGTTAAATAAAATCTATTCCTTTGTTGTAGGGAAAATTTGGCTTTTCGCAAAAACTATAACCATAGAGCTTTCCACCGGCCAAATATGCATGTAGTGATAGCATTATTCTGTTCTTGGTCTAATGTGTTATCTTGCTAGCATATTCCATGTGCTGACCCGTTTTCGGGCTGCAACGTATTATGTTGTAGACTTTTCAGACAAGGAGTAAGGTTCGTTAGGTCATTGCCGTGCAGCTCAGCTATGTTGTTGGAGTTGATGGACTCACTTTATCTTCCAAGCCTTCTATTGTTAGCAGATTAGATGGCCTTAGCCATATTTATAAGTTCTCTTTTGAGACATTCAATGTTATAAAGTGTGTGATTGCTACTCTGTTATAAATCCTCGAGTATTGTGTGTGTCAGCATTACTGATCCAGGGATGACACTGAAGCACAGAGACTTGGCCGTTTGAGGTCGGGTCGCTACATCATCATGCCATATTTTTCTCAAAACTAACTAAAACTCACTTGAATAAATCGTATGGATCTTTGGTCCATTTAAACCGAGGGAATTCACATAGCGATTCTCTTTATAACTGATACGTCTCCGTCGTATCTACTTTTCCAAACACTTTTGCCCTTGTTTTAGACTCTAACTTGCATGATTTGAATGGAACTAACCCGGACTAACGCTGTTTTTAGTAGAATTGCCATGGTGTTATTTATGTGTAGAAATAAAAGTTCTCGAAATGACCTGAAACTTCACAGAATGTCTTTTTGGAAATAATAAAAAATCCTTGCAAAAGATGAAGACCAGGGGGCCCACACCCTAGCCACGAGGGTGGGGGGCGCGCCTGCCCCCCTGGGCACGCCCCTACCTTGTGGGCCCCCTGGAGCTCCTCCGGCCTCAACTCCAACTCTATATATTTGCTTTCGGGGAGAAAAAATCAGAGAGAAGGATTCATCACGTTTTACGATACGGAGCCGCCACCAAGCCCTAAAACCTCTCGCGAGGGCTGATCTGGAGTCCGTTCGGGGCTCCAGAGAGGGAAATCCGTCGCCATCGTCATCATCAACCTTCCTCCATCACCAATTTCATGATGCTCACCGCCGTGCGTGAGTAATTCCATCGTTGGCTTGCTGGACGGTAATGGGTTGGATGAGATTTATCATGTAATCGAGTTAGTTTTGTTAGGGTTTGATCCCTAGTATCCACTATGTTCTGAGATTGATGTTGCTATGACTTTGCTATGCTTAATGCTTGTCACTAGGGCCCGAGTGCCATGATTTCAGATCTGAACCTATTATGTTTTCATCAATATATGAGAGTTCTTGATCCTATCTCGCAAGGCTATAGTCACCTACTATGTGTTATGATCCGGCAACACCGAAGTGACAATAATCGGGATCACTCCCGGTGATGACCGTAGTTTGAGGAGTTCATGTATTCACTATGTGTTAATGCTTTGGTCCGGTACTCTATTAAAAGGAGGCCTTAATATCCCTTAGTTTCCGCTAGGACCCCGATGCCACGGGAGGGTAGGACAAAAGATGTCATGCAAGTTCTTTTCCATAAGCATGTATGACTATATTCTGAATACATGCCTACATTACATTGATGAATTGGAGCTAGTTCTGTGTCACCCTAGGTTATGACTGTTACATGATGATCCGCATCCGGCATAATTCTCTATCACCGATCCATTGCCTACGAGCTTTTCATATATTGTTCTTTGCTTATTTACTTTTCCGTTGCTATTGTTACAATCACTACAAAATACCAAAAACATTACTTTTGCTATCGTTACCTTTTGCTACCATTACCACTACTATCATATTACTTTGCTACGAAATACCTTGCTGCAGATATTAAGTTTCCAGGTGTGGTTGAATTGACAACTCAGCTGCTAATACTTGAGAATATTCTTTGGCTCCCCTTGTGTCGAATCAACAAATTTGGGTTGAATACTCTACCCTCGAAAATTGTTGCGATCCCCTATATTTGTGGGTTATCAAGACTATTTTATGGCCACGTTGTCGGGGAGCATAGCTCTATTCTTTGAGTCACCTGGGATTTATATCTGCTTATCATTATGAAGAACTTGAGAGATCCAAAAACCAAGATTTATCCCTCAACTACGAGGGGAGGTAAGGAACTGCCATCTAGCTCTGCACTTGATTCACCTTCTGTTTTGAGTAAGCTTGCGACACCTAAACCTACTTCTTCTATTCATTCTCATATGCCGCATGTTATTGATGATGCCACTTCTGCTATGCATGATACTTATGATGAAACTACTTCTTTGCTTGATACTATTGTGCCACTTGGTGAATTTCTTGATGAACAACTTGCTAGGGTTAGAGAGAATGAAATTATTGAAACTGATAATATTGATGAAAGTGATGATGAAGACTCTCCCCCCTAATAAATATGAATCGCCTGTTATTCCTGAGGGTTACATTTTGGAAAAAGAAGCTGCTTTAGCTATTTTAGCTTGCAAAGATAGATACGAGCTCAAGAGGTTATTAGCTAAATGGAAGCAACAATCTCTTAATGCTAGAATGAAACCTGACCATGCTTTTTCTACTTCACCTATATGTGTTACTAATAAGGATTATGAATTCTTTGTTGATCCTGATATAATTACTTTGGTTGAATCTGATCCTTTTCATGGCTATGAATCTGAAACTGTTGTGGCACATCTTACTAAATTAAATGATATAGCCACCCTGTTCACTAATGATGAGAAATCTCGCTACCTTTATATCCTTAAAATATTTCCGTTCTCATTAAAGGGTGATGCTAAGATATGGTTTAATTCTCTTGATCCTGGTTGTGTGTGTAGTCCCCAGGATATGATTTATTACTTCTCTGCTAAATATTTCCCTACTCATAAGAAACAAGCTACTTTGAGGGATATATATAATTTTGTGCAAATTGAAGAAAAGAGTCTCCCAAAAGCTTGGGGCGGCTTCTCCAATTACTTAATGCTTTGTTGATCATCCTCTTAAGAAAAATGAAACACTTGATATCTTTTATAATGGACTAATCGATGCTTCCAGAGATTACCTGGATAGTTGTGCTGGTTCCGTTTTCAGGGAAAGAACACCGGATGAAGCTAAAATTCTATTGAATAATATGTTGACAAATGAAAATAACTGGACACTTCCTCAGCCGGCTCCTGAGCCTATTCCTAAACCAACTCCGAAGAAGAGAGGTGTTCTATTTCTCGGTCCTGAAGATATGCAAGAGGCAAAGAAATCTATGAAAGAAAAAGGTATTAAAGCTGAAGATGTTAAGAATTTACCTCCTATTGAAGAAATACATCACTACAAAAAAAGACACATCCATGAAATTTTGGGCCGAACGAATTTTTTTTCTGTCATTCATATGACACTTCTATGACGATAATTGTGACAAATCCCGGTATCATCATAGATGTGGTGGGATCCTACTTCTATGACAAAAAATCATGACAGAAAATCGGCTTTTCATCCTGGGCGGGCCAGAGACGCAGCTGCATGACATTCTTTGGGCCGTCCATGATGGAAAAAACCGTGGTAGAAGCGAGGGGGAGGAAAATTTCGGGGAGTTCCCGGTTATGGTGGGAGGTCGGGAGCCGAGCGATGCACGCTTCTCTCGTACACGTACGCGCGTGTGTGCGAGGCGTTGGCTCTATCTGAACCCGAGCGAGGCGTTGGGCTCTAACTGAACCCGAGAAATTGCACTGTAGGCTACGCGTTACTGAACCCGAGAGATCAATCGATGGCTGTTAACTGAACCCGATCGAGCGATTCCTTCGCTATTGCTACTAACGGAAGCCGATCGATGCTGCCTCTGGACGAACAGTGAGCGTTGCGGGGGGGTGGATGAACAGTTCCCGGTGGGGGTGGATGAACAGGACCCCGTGGTGTTGCCTCTGGATGAACAGGACCCCGATCGATCGAGCCGGTTGGGGCTGGATGAACAGGACCCCGTGGAGGGCTGGATGAACAGGACCACCCCGTGGAGGGCAGGATGAACAGTAGATGGTGGAGGGCAGGATGAACAGTAGCCCGTGGAGGGGTGGTTGAACAGGAGCCCGTGGAGAGGGCTGGTTGAACAGTAGCCGGTGGAGTAGCGCGCGGTGGAGGCTGGATGAACAGGAGCCCATGGATGAACAATCGCAGGTGGAGGCTGGAGGAGGTCGATGGTGGATGAACAGTAGCTCGTGGAGGCTGGAGGGGTCGACGGTGGAGATGAACAGTATCCCGTGGAGTCCCGTTTTGTGGTACGCCACACCCCTCCCGATGAACAGGACCCCCTTTCGACCATAGCGCTCCAACACAAGTCCGTTTCCTCCGTTTTGCGGTACGCCACACCCCTCCCGATGAACAGGACCCCCGTTTCGACCGTAGGAGGTCCGTTTCCTCCGTTTTGCGGTACGCCAGACCCCTCCCGATCAACAGGAACCCGTTTCGAACGTGGCCGGTCGAACACAAGGCCGTTTCCTCCGTTCTGCGGTATGCCAGGCCTCGTTTCCATCGCCTATTCCGTCCAAGCCCTCCCGATGAACATGACGCATTCTATTGCCTCCCCATGAACACGACGCATTCCGTTTCCTCCTGATGAACATGACGACGACGCTGTTTCTCTGTTCCAACCCAGCCATGTACACAAGCCATGGCCGTACGTATCTGCGAGTAGGCGTTCGAGACCCCGCCCGTATGTACACATACGTGGCCATATTTTCTTTCTTGCCCCCTGGCCATTGTACGTACGTGTACATGCTACGTGTGCGCCTCTACTACGACACGTGCGCGCCTCTACATCCACCAGTATATATGTACGTACACGTTCACGACCAGAATGACAACGCTACGTACGCTTCGACCAGGTGGGTCTCGACTGTCAGGCACTTCCTTGCGTGCGAAGATGTAGCTGGTGGGTCCCAGCAGTCAGGGGCAAACATTTTTTCGCGAAATACGGTGGCCCATCTAGTGGGTCCCCGCTGTCAGGTGGAGGAATAGTTATTTTGCACATAATAAGGAGGCACTTCCTTGCTGCGGCCATGGACCCAGCTATCAGCCTCTCCACGTACAGTCCACGTCCGACGGAAGCCGTTCCTTGACCATGTTGACCACGCCGCGCCGAGAGCACCAGGGCGGTGGATGACGGCAAGAACTAGGAAGGGGACGATGCGGAGCCAGGGAAGACGCGGCAGTGGATGCCCACGCGTAGAGGAGTACAAAGGTTCACTGGTTCGCTGCAGTGTGAGGCTGCCGTCGTCGTAGAATAATAGGGGGTGTGGGTGAGTAGAGGGATGTCCTAGCCAGCGGTGGGGGTAGTAGGGGGCGGTGAGGCCTCCACCGCATCGCAGCCGGCCACGGGAGGCAGGAGCACAAGGCATGACCAGCGCTGGTTTGGGCAGCTGGAGCAAGAAGACCAGAGGTTGAAGAAGCACTACGACTGTTGGATGGACATTGTACGGTCACTGGAGCTAGAATCGTGCATATTGACTAAGTTGACAAAGCCCTCCGTCCTCATCAACTTAGTAGGCCCACAAGTCATCCTCCCACCAAGGTGGGTCCCAGCTAGCAGGGGTATTCATTTTTTTGTGCGTAATAAGGAGGCACTTCCGGTGGGTCCGAGCTGACAGCAGGGGGAACGTTTTTTTCGCAAAATACGGTGGCCCGTCGGGTGGGTCCCAGCAGTCAGGGGCAAACATTTTTTCCCAATATACTGGTGGGCGTCTGGTGGGTCCCTGCTGTCAGGTGGAGGAATAATTATTTTCCGCGTAATAAGGAGGCACTTCCTTGCGGCTGCCATGGACCCAGTTGTCAGCCTCTCCACGTATAGTATTCTTCCGATGGAATTCGGTCGTTGACCATATTGACCACGCCGCGCCGGCAGCACCATGGCGGTGGACGACAGCGAGGCCTAGGAAGGGGACGACGCGGAGCCGGGGAAGACGCAACAGTGGATGCCCATGCGGAGAGGAGTACGAGGGTTCACTAGTTCGGCTGCACTGCCGTCACCGCAGAATAACAGGGGGTGTGGGTGAGTGGAGTGGGGGGATGGCCTGGCCAGCGGTGGGAGTAGTATGGGGGCGGTGAGGCCTCCGCGATAGCACAGCCGGCCACGGGAGGCAGGAGCAGGCGGCACGACCGGCGCTGCTTTGGGCGGCTGGAGCAAGAAGACCAGAGGTTGAATAAGCACTACGGCCGTTGGATGGACATCATACGGTCAGTCGAGCTACAATCATGCATATTTACTAAGTTGACAAAGCCCTTCGTCCCCGCCAACTTAGTAGGCCCACTATACTGGGTCCCAGCTAGCAGGGGGAGTATTCATTTTTTGTGCGTAATAAGGAGGCATTTCCTTGTGTGCGAAGATATAGCTGGTGGGTCTGAGCTGTCAGCGGCGGTAACGTTTTTTTCGCGAAATACAGAGGCCGTTTCGGTGGGTCCCAGATGTCAGGTGGAGGAAATCATTATTTTGCGTGTGATAAGGAGGCATTTCCGTGCGTGCGGCCGTGGACCCAGCTGTCAGCCTCTCCATGTACAGTCCACTTCAGATGCATGTCGGGCGTTGACCATGCTGACCACGCCACGCCGAGAGCACCAGGGCGGTGGACGACGGTGAGGCCTAGGAAGGGAACGACACGGAGGCAGGGAAGACTCGTCCCGTTGTTTTTGTTTCCCACGCGGAGGGGAGTATGACTGTACGAGGGTTTACTGGTTCGTCTGCCGTCGCCGGAGAATAACAGTAGGTGTGGGTGAGTAGAGGTATGGCTAGGCCAGCGATGGGAGTACGGTGGGGCGGTGAGGCCTGCGCGGTAGCACAACTATTCGCGGGGAGGAGGGAGCAGGCAGTCCCGCCGGTGCTTGTTTAAGCGGCTGGAGCAGGAAGAGCAGAGATTGAAGAAGCACGACGGCCGTTGGATGGACATCCAACAGTATACAGGCCATCTGTGGAAAGCCTCAAATCTGTGGAAAACAACATACGGCCCATCTGCCATTATTTCAAATAATTTACAGCCCATTTGCTAATTCTTACAGGTTTTTTTGGAGCCCATATTCTTTATGTTAGCATTACAGCCCATATTGTGGCCATGGTTAAAAAATTATATGAAATTTTGCATATGTTGGTGCGGTCTGAACTGTTTTTAATCCTGAAATTTCGAGTCACATTCAGACTGATTTTAAAAATAAATGTATATCAATATAAAATCCAATAAATTGTCCATGCATAAAAATCAATGCAATTTAAAATCTCAAAATGAAAAAAAGATATTTGAAAATAATTGCCGGTTTGATGTGTTTTAAAAATGTACAGCCCATTTCTCATTACTGATAGGCCATTTTCTCGGCACGCCTAATGAAGCTCTCCTCGTCTTGAAAGATTTGCAGCCCAACAGGCCTAATAAAGTGACTTACTTGACAAATCACAAAAGAACCGGGCTAGCCATTTTCAGAAAGAAAAAAACTACTGGGATGGTCTGTGGTAAAGATAAAAGAAAAGGCTATCTAGACAGGCCAGAGTGTCCCGCACAGCCCAGTTGACACCCTGCTTCCGTCTCAAAAACAAGTTAGATAAATGCCACTCCAATTATGGCGATTCATAAAAATGCCACTGCAATTTCCAAACTTTGAAAAATGCCACTGCAATTTTTGCAAACTATGAAAAACGCCACTGCAGTTTGCAAACTTTGAAAAACGCCACTCCAGACTTCAAAAAATGCCACTAGAAATGGCATGAAATGGCATTTTTCAAAGTTTGGAAATTGCAGTAGCATTTCTCGGATACACCAGATTTGGAGTGGCATTTATCAAATTACCCAAAACAAAAATAACTGGGCGAGCTGCTGGGTCCCTGGTGTCAGCCGCTCATTGTGCAATTCTCTCGTTTATTGACTACGTTGACAATGGCATGGGACCCAGATGTCAGAAATCCACTAGGAGGAGCCATTTTTTATTGGCTTGAAATAAGGAGGCACTTGCTTGCGTACTGCCATGACCTTGGCGGGTCCCTGCTGTCATCCTCTCCACGTACAATACCAGTTAGTCATGCTTCAAAACTGATCGGCACGCCATTAAAAAAATAAAGGTCGATAACTAATGCGGCACCTCGGTCCAACGCGGCCAGATCGCATTTTGCACGAGAAATTACACACCATGTTTCATTGACATGTGGTCTCGTTCCAACATATCAGTGAGACGACGGCGAGTAGTAGGAGTATTTTCGAATGGACGTGTAGGCCGGGGCGCCTCTTTGTGAACCGTGGCAAACTCGCAACCGTCCACCGACTCTTCGCCTTTCCCTCTCGATTTGGATCTGCTATCGCACGCTCTTCCTCTCCCTCCTCCATTTTCCTTCAGCCCTTCACCCTTTCTTCTGCCATTGTTCGATCATCTTCTCCATGGAGGGAACAGGCTGGAAACGACCCCGTTATTCTTGCCCCGATCTGAAAGATGACGTGGTGGAGGAACTCATTGATCGGTGCGACGTCATCACCTCGGCTAGCATGGCAGGTTCGTTCAAGCCCATTTTGACTCAACTAATAACATCATTACAAAGAACCCAAGAGTCAAGGAGCGGTTTGATCTCCCCTATCTTCTTTGCCGTGGCCCTGATGACTGGCGCCCGCACGACGGAGGCCTCGCCCTATGCCAGTTGATGCCACTTGATAATGATACGTACTCCCTCCTGTCCTTTTTACTCTGCATATTAGAATTCTCTGAATTCAAACTTCACAAAGTTTGACCGTATTTATATGAAAAGATATCAACATCTGCCATGCTAATGTTATATAATATGATACTTTAAGTCATGACACATCTAGTAGTATTGATTTCAGATTGTGAATGTTGGCACTTTTTTCTACAAAATTGGTCAAACTTTATGAGCCTTGAATTCCGTCAAATCTTATATGCGAACTAAAAAGGACCGGAGGGAGTATGATGTTAAGATGCCATCGCTTGAGGGTAAGGCTTGGGTGGGTGGAAATGGAGATTGGGTTATTTACATTGGGTCCAACTGCGAGTGGGAACTTGTGAATGTGTACACTTGTCACCGGGTTCCACTTCCAAAAATCTAAGCACACTGCCCAGAGGTTGAGCACACCGGTAATGTACGCACGTTCAAATACAATCATGGTGACTGTCTTCTATGGAAGATAGCAATTTGTCGAGTTCCCAGCCGCTCTTGGAATTACAACAACTATCAAGTTGTTGCTATCTTCGACAAGATTGTTGCCGTCCTTCGTGGTTCGACTCGATGGATATTGCTCAAAAATCAGTTTTTGTACATGGATGAGTATTGTGATGCAATTCAATACGAGGGCCTTGTGTTTGCTGCCACCACTCGTGGCACTGTTTTTGCATGGAATCCTAGTAGTTTCGGTACGTTTGTCTTCCACCGTAATTATAATTGTTTCATCCACATGCATGCGGGTTAGCAAGTTTCCCTTTACTAATTAACCTTCTTCTTGTGTTTCCAAGGTCCTGTGAACATTCCACCACCTATACTTGAAAAAATTTATAACCAAGGGGGAGATGCCGATGGTGATGATCACGAGCAGCGCCCATATACTCTATGGTGCCTGGCAACTAATTCCGATGGATCACCTCTTCTTGTGTGTATACAGCCCACTGATGATGTTACTGCTAAGGAAGCAGGTGTCTCCCATGGTCGCACTCTCCGGACCTATTCCAACACCCGTTGCATGGTATTCGAGATGGATACTGGTGTGCTAGCGCCAACTCCCTCTCCCTGGCATAGAATTGATAGTCTTGGAGAAAACTCGCTCTTCCTTGGACAAAACTATCCAATGATGGTGAAAGGCGATCCAACTGCTGTTGACACATTTATGAGAAGCAACTATGTCTATACCTTAGACATTTGGGTGGTTCCCTACCCTGGTACTGATATAGTAGGTCGCTTCAGCTTGGATGATCGGTCCTGCGTTGGTCTCCAAATCGACAACGGATGGCCCGTCCCAGAGAATCACTTGTGGTTCAAAGCAAGCGTTTCCAACGCAGCGGAATGGTTGAGTTGAAGTTCATTTCATGGCTTGTTATTTGTTGTGTGGTGAAAACTTTAGTATTTATAATGTATCCTCATTGTCGATGTGGGTTGATGACCTGTTGTATGTAATAAAATGATATCCCTATGATAAACTTACTAAATTTATGAATGGCTTTCGAGTCGCTTCTCTGAGTGAGTGGTGCGACGAGGCAAAAAAATATTTTCCGAATACATAATTGTACGTGCATTGCAACAGGTTATTGGATGAGGCCAATCAACAATAGTAGTACACTATTTGTACTAGCTTCACATGCTTCGCGCATCGGGCGGGTGTTTTTACTGTAGCCATATGTTAATGTGTTCGCTGTACGTAACCAGCACCTCGAATCCTCAATACTAGTACTATATAGTAGGGGTAAGTAGTAGGAGTAGTAGGGTGGCATGGGCCAGAACAAGAATTCACGTCCAGGAGTACGGCACACGCCACCACCACGACATCCATCTGACACCATATTATTTCTTGGAGTCCGTGCTAGAGCAATCTCTTCAACCTCGTCGTTTCTCTAACTTCATCCATCGCGCGGCGGGCGAGGTGGGGGTTTGCCGATAGTCGGTTTCCTTAACTGCGGTCCCACTTGTAAGACCAACTCCAACACACAACCCCAAACGCACCTCTGTTTTGCACGAACTCCAATGATAATTTTGACTAGAAAAGCAAGACCAAAGAAAACAAGAACCACAAGAATACATTTTACTACTCCTGTAAGTTGGATTAGTGCCTTCTTGATGCATTCATTGTTGATCTGCGAAGGCTCAATCTTGCGTCTTTGCTAGCTAAAAGTGATAGAACATCTACTAAATTGCGCTCTATCAATATATGGATGTACTCTTCTTCCCAATACAAAAACTTGCATCCATTCTACTCCCTCCGTTGCACAATACAGGCCTTCTATTTGTCAATATATATATATATATATATATATATATATATATATGTCTGTCTAGACATGTCTTAGTATATAGGTACATCCATTTTTGGACAAATGGAAGTCAAGTATTTTGGAACGGAGGGAGTACACAATAAAAACTTTAAGTTAGCACAACTAGTCTAATCCGAGAGCAGAACCAAAGATTTGGTCGGGTTCTTCCTCCTTTTGCCGACACGTGGGACATCCAGCATCCAGGTCGTGTCATGAAAGAAGATAGAGTGGTAGTTGAAGCCACGAGATGTGCATCTTGGGTTAAACTGTAAATAGAATCTTACTACTGTTGAGTAACTCCAAAAGCGGCCACCGAAGATCTTTATTGGATTTGTTTTTCATCACCAGCACGTCGAGGTGAAAGATGTGCAGGTTCAGTGGGTCCTCTTGCGTTTTCACTAACATGTGGGGCCGCATGTGAGCCAACAGATGATGGGCTCCGTGCGTCTGCTGGCTGGCTGAGAAGAGAGATAGAGGAGGGCTGAGCATGGATTGCAAGAAATTTGTTCTACGTACCTCGATATAGGATCGATATAGTGGGGTGGCATGGGCCATAACTAGCATTCACGTCTAGCAGTACGGCACACGCCACCCACATGAGTCCCATCCGACACCAATTTTCTTGGAGTCCGTGCTACAGCCATCTCTTCTCCCTCCTATTTTCTCAGCCATCGCACGGTGGGCGGGGTGGGGGTTTGCCGATAGTCAGTTTTCTCAACTGCGATCCCACTTGTAAGTGAAAATGCAACACCGCACGGATTCCCACTTGAGCGGCGTGCCGGACCAACCGTGTGGGGGTGCGATGCGAACACGGCAGGCTTTTCCTTTTGAACTCGTAACTTGTAAAATTTGGTTCTGCTCCATCGCACGACCGATAGATAGAAAATAACGATTTTGCCTAGAGTAATGAGAAGTTTGGTTCTGGCGCCGTTCATGCATGGAGTACGTACGCAAATTATGAAGTTGATGTGAAAGGTAAGATAATTACTGTAGTATCATATACTACTACATGGATTTGACGGAAAGATAAAAATACATACGGATCCATCAACGTTCAACGACATCCTCACGCCCTAGTGCGCCGGGTCACCAACCGACGTGTGAGGAGCAGCGGCGTTGGCGGCGAGCTCAACGTGCTTCTAAACAGTGTCGTCCAAGGTTGCCCTGCGCTCCAAGAAGGCCAGCGTCCTATCGTGCTCCTCTTGCATGTAGTAGTCCTTGTGGACGATTTGCGCGTAGATGTGGGTGATTATGTCGATGGTGTCTTGCTGCGCCAGGCACTTCGCGGCGAGCGTTACCTCGAGGTGGACATTCTCCGGCGCGACGGCGGGCAGTCGCAGGGCCACCAGTGCGTCGAAGAGGTTGTTACCATAGTGGCCGTTGAGGGTGCCAGGCATCGCAGAGCCTGGGCGCGTCGGCTGGAGGCTTACGTCAAAGTCGTCCACAAGCTTCTTGATGACGGTGAACTTGTCAAGGAAACCGACGAGGACCTCATCGAATAAGGAGACGAAGCTGTCGTCCAAGCGGCCCCTCGCCCTGGCGGCCTCAAGCAATACTACCTGGAGACGTTCCTCGGTGCCGGGCCGGAGGCCGGCGTCATGGACCATCTGGCACAGCCGGCTAATGCTCGCGTTCATCGCCTCCATGGGTCTAGCGTAGCTTCTAGTCAACTGATCTTGCGATTCGAGTGATCACTCAGCCCTTGGTTAGCGTGCGTAGGTGCGTAGGATTTTGTACTACTCCTCGGCCCTCTACTGCACCTGCCTTTGGCTGTATGATAGGTGGGCCAGCCACCCCCTGGGGCCACGTGTCATTCACCCAAAGGCAGTTCCCGTAAGTCAATGAAGCTGCATCCCCCTCCGTGCCGGTGCAGTATAGTCATCTCACCAGACCTCTAGTTCGGGCCAAACGAGAGAAGTTTAATGTTTACTGGTTTATTGGTCCCCTTTGCATTTTGCGCCAAGTTTTGACCTTTGATTTAACTAATAAAATGTTAATGCATGTAAACAAAAATGTTGTGTAATTCACCTTACGAAAACCAAATAATCCCAAAATACTTAGGCACGGTGCATTAACTCCCTCCTTGTTTCTTATTTCGTGTCATATCAACCAATGAGAGATGTGGGTCGTGCATGCTTTCAATGACTTGAGACTACCAAACATGACATGCAGTGTTTAGTTCATTGCATGTAATCCTATTAGTACTCTAGTTAGGAGTAGCAAAAAAACATTAAGTTCTCTCGCCGATAGGAATAAAACAACATGTATTTATTTACAGAGGGAGTAGTACATTTTTGGTGACATGCATTACTAGATATTGCTAGTCAAATGCTAAAATCCAGATGGACGTGGTAGTACTCCTAAATCCAGACGGTGGTGCTACTAGTACTAGTAGTAGTACTACCAATGTAGTACTCCGTAGTAGGAGTACTAGCACTGTACAACCCGTTGGTCAAATTATTATGTGCTGCTCCTCACAAGGAAGTGACAAGACCATGCACCGGAGATGACACCTGAGTATAGGCGCCGTGTTCGGCATACCATAGTCGGCCTCACCGTCTGCAGTCACTATCATCATGGCTGTAGAGCTAGCCTGCTTACAACTATCCTTGTTCGACATAATTTCCCGTGCGTAGATGCCCGTGCATTGCACGAAACAGCAAGATTGGGGGTGGACGGCCTTCTACTCCTAGATGTGGTGGGCAGGAGATGAGGCTGATTGTGAGAGACAAGGAGTTGTTTGTAAATAGGGAACAAGTGCGGGCATCTTTTTGCAAAAATGGAGAAGCTTGATTTGTATGCGTCAGATCTAGATCCGACGGCTATTGGCGAAAGATGGGAGGCACAACATCATCACCAACTCAGGACCTGTTTGATTCGCAGGATTTTGAAAACGCAGGAATAGGACACGGCAATATTACAAGTTTCAAACTGATATTACAAATGTTAGGAGTAATGCTGCACCTACGAAGAGGGAATTACTAGGAAGTTTACGTAAGAACTTTCGTTACTTTAGGTGGATGCAGCATTATCGTACAAACTAAAATCCACCGCCCTGACAAGTCACTAATGGGCAAATAAGTTTTCGAGTCTCTGGCCACTTGATGTTTCAAAAACAAATTCAGCTTCTGCGGAGAAATGAGCTCCACCGTGTACCCGCGCGGGTGTGGCTGGGCACGAAGCGTGAGTACGTGCACGGTGCACCTATTATCTTCTTGTATACGTACACCACCTACGTGGGGTTGTGTGAGAGAGATACAAACCTAGAGAGATATAGTGTGTGGGTTCTTGAGAGTTTTTCTGTGGGGGGGTCAATCAAAATATTTAACATATGCAATGTGTGTGAAATAGAGTCCTGGATATAACATATATATAGAGGGGGCAATCCATGAGAAGAGAGTGGAGGTATCATCGGCTTGAGGTGTCCATAGAATCGAAGAGAGGGATGATGTGTGTGTGTGTGCACGCGCACGATCGATAAAGAGTGCCATCGAATTTGTGTGTGCCCACGTCAAAGATATAGAGTGGCTGGCCTACTGGAACGTGAGATGGGACATGTGCAGTTTGTCTCTGTGGCATGGATACCTATCTGCAGCGCTCGACTATCAGTGTGTGGTGGGGGAAGAGGGAGGCCCAATTAACTATAGAGGTACAATGGCTGGTATATGTGTGGAGGAGGAGAGAGGCCTACCTCATGTATTAAGGAGATCGATCTGCCTCATATATTAAGGGAGATCGATCGGCATCCATGCATATGTGCAGGAGATGAATAAGGTTGGGAGAGAGACAGAGCTAGAGTGTTGGAGGGGGTGGTAGTGGAGTTGCTTCTAACAAAAGGTGGGATAGGCTTGCTAGACAAATGGAGGGCACACCCGCAATATCAATAAGAGAGGAGATGGCTGCTTGTTGTCTATGCACGTGCGTGTGAGAGACAGGTCAGGAGGCATGCTCGAATGATGAGGGGGGACGATGTGGCTGTGGTAAGCAGAGGTAACTACATAGGAAGATCAATCGCCCTTTGTAAGAGAAAGGAGAGACATAACTTGTGAGGTACGTCGATCAATGGGGGTAGTTAAAGTCGATCTAGGTATATGTTGGGAGATCGATCGGTATACATGCATGTGTGTGTTAGAAGCAAATGAGGCACGAGGAGAAGGATAGAGAGAGAGGGATGCATGTAGTAGGTGGTACGAGAGGCATACTATATCGAGGGGGAGGAGTGTGCGAGTACGAGAACGATGAAAAGAGTGGTGGGAGTGAGGCATGGACAGTGACAAGAGAAGAGGGGAATCTTGTGTTTGTGCTAGGCACACCTGGCTAGGGAGGCATATCGATCGATGTGTGCCATAAAGGAGCTGGGGGGCCTACACACACCATGGGTGAACGACCTAAAGTGAAAAGACAAATTTGCGTGATGGAGCTAGAGAATGCTGAGGGAGGGTGAGAGGGATGCGGGCGTGTGCATGCACAAGAGAAAGTTAGCGCTAGCTACAAAGATAAGATGGTTGTGTGGGTGTAAAAGACGAATAGAGATCATATATACTTCATTATAAAAAGCGAATTCGGATATTTGAAGAATTTATCATAGTGTTTCAAACCGACGGATGTGTGAATATATATAACAGTGATACACATGGTGTGGTTATGAACATGGTATACTACATTTAATATATTTTATCTCTACTCTTATAAAAAACGGAGTTGTTGATGATGGTGTGCCTGCCATCCTGCATTATAGGCCGTCTGATTTATATCTGGCGGATAGCAAGGAAACTATGATGGTTGAAGTTGGCAACAATCATGATTGTAGATTCTTATTGAAATAGAGAAACGAATTCAAATTTAGTTCGAATTGCAGCGGTAGTATAGGCATTTGGAATGCACTAAAATGTTGGTATGAGTAGGTTACATGCATTATACAACAAGCGAAAAAATTTAATCGGACATAACATGGATTCATACTCCCTCCTTCCATCTATATAGGGCATAATGAGATTTTTAAGACTGCCTTTGACTATTGACAAGATTAATAGTACATGACATGCACAATGTGAAAATTATATCATTGAAAGAACCTTTCACATATGAATTTAACGGTGTGCTTTGTGTAAGTTGCATGTCATATATCATTGCTCTAATATTTGGTCAAAGTTAGCATCGAAAAACGCATTAGGCCCTATATAGATGGAAGGAGGGAGTAGCTTTGAATAGCATTTGTATAGTAAAACAGGGCAAGACTCTCTTTGTGTGGTGTGAATAGTTTTATTTTTTTCATTTTCTTTTTGGTTGAGGGAAGTGCGAATTGATTTGGTACGTACAAGTACAATATTACTACACGTTAGGCTTGTCCCTAAAATTCAACCCGTGTATTGTTATATCCCGAAAATTCAGATATCGTCCTCCCAAACCTAGCGCCTTCACAACCCGCTCCTTGCTACCCCGAAATTACAACGCGCGCGAAAACTCCCTCCAGCTGCCAAATCCCGACACGCGAAATCCCCCTTCTAACCATGAGCCGAAAGGGCCGCTAGTTCAAATCGGTGGGGGGTACTTTTGTAACACACCCTACATTTTGGACAAGCACGCTCCTAAGTCATGCTTCACCCCCTCCCATCGCCCCCTTTTCGCCATTCGAAATCCCAGGTTGCCATAACCTCTCCGCTCCAGCCACGAAACCCCACCCTCCTCCGTCCGCCATGTCACCGCTGCCCAGCCGGAGCCTCTTCCCCGATGACATCGTCCACCGCAACAGCTCGACGTCCCTCGTCCACCTCCCCGGATGAGGATCCGTCGTCCATCTCGCCATCCCGCCGGTTCAGCCGCCCCGTCCTCCACCTCCAAGGAGCTGCTCCGACGATCACCTCGTCTATCGCGGCTGCTCCATCCCCACAGCGCCGCTAACCTGCTCCACCAGAACCGCAGCATCCTCACCGACTCCTCGGACGAAGCCGAGGCCTACTCGGCGCCACCAAAGAGGTTGTACACTCATCGCATCGCACCTTCTCCTTAACTCGACCTCTCGGCGCCGACGGTGCTCCATCCTGCACCCCCATGGAGCGGCTACCTTGAAGCCGGTGCTGCGGGCGACATCTCCACGGCGGCTCTCCCCCAGTGTGAGGCCCCTTCGGTGGCAGCGTCCATACTAGCCGGATCTGCTACTGCTGCTCCGGCTCTCGCTCGATCGCTCGCTCGCCCAGCTGCTGCTGCTGCTCTCCCCCTCACTCCTGTTGCTGCTCTGCTCCGATTAAGCCACACTTCAGTCGACTGAATCAAATTTTGGGTCAGTCGATTTTCAGGGGCTGGGGGGCTCGCCGGCGTTAAGGAAGAACCACCCGCAGCGGGGACGGGGGCTCACCAGAGAGGTACCCCAGTATCAATCTTAGGGTTCAGGGTGGGGGCGGCGGGCCTAGAGGGCTGGCCGGGGCGGCGGTGGTGAGTTGTTTTGAGGCGGCGAGGCAGCGCTGGGGCCGGCGGTTCGGCCGGTGGTGGCTGGCGGCTCAGGGGGGTGCAGGTTGATGATGAACTGCAGGCCCTCCCTAAACTACATGTCAAGTGCCTCTCTGCTACCATTGCGTTCAGTTTCGACAGTAGCATTCAGATTCCACAGTAAATTTCAGTTTCGACAGTTAAGTTCAGAGTCAATAGTTTTTACCTCATCTGTTGTAGTCAGGTGGTTTTTGGTGATGTTAATTTTACATCCATTTTACATCATCTATTGGAGATGCTATTAGAATCCCACTTGAGATTGACGATGTCTGTCTTGTGTTGCTTCAGCCTTGACGTCTTACGGCTCATTGGAGCTGCTCCAACGACAGAACGATCCATCACAACAAAGCAGTGCCCTGGACGCCGTCTACAGATTCCTCAGATCTTCCTCCACACCTCCGACAGCCACCTCTGCCTCAACTGCTTCAGCGACCAACCCAATGATGCTGAGGTCGACATGGCTACGGCAAAGAGGTTGTACACTTGTTGCATCACTTATTACTATACATTCACGTCAATCCATTAGGGCTATTTTGGTTCAACGGAAAAACATCGATCCACTGGTTGTTACCATCACTCTAAATTTCTGCATGCTCTGCTTACATAATCTCACCATATTTTTTCGTATGCATGTCAGATATTGTACACAGTCATGCTGAACATGTAGATAAAAAGAGAAGAGTTTTGCGCGGCAATACAATGTCATGCAGACATCGCTCCATGGTGGGTTCAATGGAAAATCCTCCCCACCCCTCTCCAGATTATAATCCAGAGGAAGATATCTGTTCTGAGGCGGATTCAGACGCCGCTGACCACTCCTATTTACCCCTCCTAAGGTGTTTGCTCTACCTTGGCTTGATGATGTTAGTCATATCATGCATATGTTGCCTTGCAGTGCCTACTTTTGACATCATATATGTCATCTGCTTAGTTTAGACATGTTCTGTAATGCCACCTGTTTAGTTTCTATATCATATATGGGAATTATGCAGTCTCATGTCTTTTAGCCAGCCATAATATATGTGAAATGTGCAATGCCATCCTGTTTAACCAGGCATCATATATTTGAATGATATCTTGCCCATTCTTTTCTTCATTACATTTCCATTTGTCGACAATGTTTGTACATTAAACTACTCTTCCTATGAATCAGCCATTTGGGTGGGAGATGGAAAAATCTGGAGTGAAAACAAGGCCTTCAGAGCAGACAGTGCTACCTATCGAAGCAGATCTCTTGTTGGGTCCCGATAGCTCCTCAGAGATGGATTCAGAGATAGATGACCAGTCCTATTCCCCCACTAAGGTGTATGCTCTAACTTGGCATAGTTATACTGCTCATATCATGCATACGGTGTCTTGCATTGCATAGTTTAGACATCATATACACAATATTCAACACCATGTTCTTAGTTCAGACATCATATCGAATGCCCTCTGTTTAGCATATAAATCACATATGTGAATTAAATGATGTGATCCTGATTACTTAGATAACATGTAGGTGAATTATGTCATGCGATCCTGTTTAGTTGTTCATCATATCTTTGAATTATGTTATGCCATGCTATCCAGTTTAGATAGACATCATATATGTGAGATTATGTCATGCTATCCATTTTAGTTAAACAATATACATGTCAACTATTTCATGCCCTCTTTTTTCCACACTATCTATTGCATGTCTCTCATACAATGTATGTACATTCAACTATGTTTCCTGTTTATCAGCCATTTGAATTGGAGCGGGTGATGCCAGTATCTAGCGGACTAAAAACACGGTCTTCAAATAAAACAGTGCTACCTCTTGGTGGAGATAGCACCCCGGTTGTACATGCACAAGAGTCAGCCCTATCACACATAACCCAAACTCTCGCAGATTGTACCCCTACTATGATGGACAGAGAACCAGCTTCACCCAATCTAACCCCAACCCCAGCCGATAGTAACCCAGTTCCTGTTGACACAGCACCATCTCCACCACAGAGCTCCCAAACAAGAGCAATTAGTAAGGCAGCTCCAGTGCCCAAAGGGCCAGTACTATCACGGCGAACCCCAACTCCACCAATTAGTACGCCTATTCCTGTGGAGGAAGCACAACCAGCTAGTCGTAGTTTAGCATCTATCGCATTTGATGTTGTTAGATCGTATGTGTGTATCTTCCCATCTTGGAAATATTATACTAAAGATGAAGGAAAATGCTAGTTGCAGGTGTTTGTCCAGGAGTTATGTGTAAGCAATGTTATTCATGGCAATTACTTTTCTTCGTCCCATACATCCTACCTCCATGATGGTTATAATACATCAAATTTTCCCATTTTTCTCTATAGAGAAGGACCGATTTGGAAACTCTGGATGAGGTAACCTGTGCTAATACCTCTGCTATCTTCAAGAATGCTTGGTGGCAATATCGGAATTACCTAAAGAAAACGTACTTCACCGGCAAAGAAACTCATCAAATTCCCTTACATTCTCCTGAGACACATTTACTGGACGATGACTGGGAATGCCTTGTTCTGTATTGGTCCCGAACCAAGAATGTGGTAAGGTCTATGAGCTCATTTTCTATTTTTAAGTATTATATTCTTGCGTCTTACTGTACTCTGTTCATGTAGAACAAGTGCCTAAACCTGAAGAACAACTGTTCTAATTTAAGATTCCATTGCTATCATAGGACATAGATATATGTTTGTTTGATGCTTTTATTATGTACTAGTACTTGGAAATAGAAGACCTGGTAGTTTAATCCTGTCCACCTTACTAATGAACTGGTTCACCGAAATGAGGTTCATATACTAGTACATGCTAAACTTGTTATGTGTCTGCTTGTTTCTTCTTTTAGAATGCTGACAGAATATTAGGGAAGAGTGCCTTATTAAGGAACGGTAAAGGAAGTAATGCAGATAAGGTTCAGGATAGTGACACATCCTGTCTTGGTTTAGTGTTGGAGTTACTGGCCACTACCGCTTGCACAAGCTATTCAAACTCACTGTCTGAATCAGTTCGGTTTCTTGAGTCTCAACTACAAGCTGAAAGACATCATTCAGTTGTGCTGCAACAAGAAGCGGAAGGACTGCGGAAGTCCCTGGAGCATTCAGATGCATACTTCCTGGTGCAACAGCAAGCATTGGAGGATTTTAGCGCCAAACAGGACAAAGCTAATCAGCTTGCTAAGCTTATTGCCAGCATGGTGGATACCCAGGATAACATTTCTTGAGCTCTTCTGAAGTTGTTTCAGTTATGCTCTTGTTTTGCTGCCGCATTTATTTGCACTGGTGGCCAATTTTGACGGCCAGTGTATATGATATGCTGCTTTGTTCCCTATATTTGCACTGGTGGCGAACTTTGATGCCCAGTGGATGTAATATGTGTAATAGTCGTGATAGCCTAGCGTTAGTTGCTTGCTTATTTATTTCCTTGTTGTCTTGTTTATTTACTGTAGTGACACTGGGCCTCCTACGGGCCGTAGAAATAGTGGGCCTTCTACGGGCCATAGAAACAGTAGGCCTTCTATGGGCCGTAGAAACAATGGGCCTTCTACGGGCCGTATCATCAATGGGCCTTATACGGGCCGTATGATCAATTGGCCAAACATGGGCCAATAACAGGCTGCATTATGGCCGTAAACGGGCTAGAGTTGGAATCGTCCGTTCATGGGCCGACCGTAACGGGCCATCGTTAATAGGCCGTATTTGATGACGCTATGAAAACAGCCCAACGTATTAACAGACCACAAACGGGCCGACTGTAACCATGGGCTGAATTTGGCCCACAAGCAGAAAATGATAGTAACGGGCTGTAACTGAACGAATGCTGGAAATGAGCCCAAGAATAAATGGGCTCTGAGAAGGTCGAAAGATAACATGGGCTAGAAACGGCCCAATGGAGTAACGGGTCATTAATGGGTATAAAGTGATACACTGTTCATTACGGGCCAGTTTCACCACGGGCCGTTAATAGGCCAAGAGTTACATAGGGCCTCATATGGGCCGAAAGACATCATGGGCCATACATGGGCCAGAAGTGAAAAAGGGCTGGAATCATATTGGATGGCCCAGATGATGATACTGGGCCTAATTCGGATAGGGCGTAACGGGCCTTGGGTTAGCGGGCTGTAAATGGGCTATATGCGAACAGGCCGTTAACAGGCTTTCCATGGGCCGGCCCGCCACCTTTTGACCAAGTCAAACGGGCCGGCCTTTTCATAGGAATGGACCTTTGTTGGACCGTGCCACGTGTCGACGTATCATAGGCGCCTATTTGACCCACTGACGAGCTGACACGTGTTTCGTCCGGCCAATAAGAATTTTACACGTGGAAATTTTCCCATTGGTCGGGGCTGTTAACGGGTTATCGGATCCAAAACCCAACCCGATAGCTTAGCGGCGTTCCGTTACGGTGGATGCCACGTGTCGGTCACCTTTGACGAAAGCACTTCTGTGACGCGCGATTTATCGTCATGGAAGTGGACACTTCAGTGATGATAATTTTGGTAATGTCATGGAACACTTCTACGACAGCACAGGTATGACTATCTTGATTCTGTCATAAATTTGTCATGGATGTACATGCATGACAAAAAAAGCGACCTACTGTGACAAACACGTATCATCACGGAAGTGTATTTTTTAGTGCATGGTCTTAATTTACCGCCTGTTGAAGAAACATATGATCTTGATCCATCACCTATTGAAGAAACTCGTGGTCTTGATAACCCGACATAGGTAGTAAAGGTAAATTCTCTCTATAGATTTGATGAAGGTGATATCCCTCGTTATAAGTCTGTTAGACAATGCTTAGATGAGTTTGACAATTTCATTGTTAAAAAAGAAAACTTTAATGCTTATTTTGGTAGACAATTCAAATATAATTCTGATACGCTTGAATACTTGGGTGATTATATGTCTAGAGTTAAAGGTGAACTTAAACTTATTAGTAAACATGCTTATATGGTTACCACTCAAGTAGAACAAGTACTTAAGGCTCAAAATGATTTGCTCAATGAATTGAATAGTAAGAATAATGATTATGCTGTTAGAGTGGCTACTAGAACTGGTAGAATGACTCAGGAACCTCTGTATCCTGAAGTCCACCCTAAGAGAATTGAGCAAGATTCTTAGAGAAATAATATAGATGTGCCTAGTCCTTCTAAAAGGAAGAAAAAGAAAAATGATAGGACTTTGCATGCTCCTAGTGAACCTATCGCTGAAACACCTGAGAATCCAAATGATATTTCTATTTCTGATACTGAAACACAATCTGGTAATGAACCTAAAACTAGTGATATTGTTAATGATGATGCTCAACCTAGTAATGATAATGATATAGAAATTGAACCTGTTGTTGATCTTGATAACCCACAATCAAAGTATCAACGTTATGATAAGAAAGACTTTGTTGCTAGGAAGCATGGTAAAGAAAGAGAACCATGGGTTCAGAAACCCATGCCTTTCCCTCCCAAACCATCCAAGAAAAAGGATGATGAGGATTTTGAGCGCTTTGCAGAAATTATTAGACCCATCTTTTTGCGTATGCGATTAACTGATATGCTTAAAATGAATCCTTATGCTAAGTACATGAAAGAAATTGTCACTAATAAAAGAAAGATATCAGAAGCTGAAATTTCCACCATGCTTGCTAATTATACTTTTAAGGGTGGAATACCAAAGAAACTTGAAGATCTAGGAGTACCCACTATACCATGCTCCATTAAGAGAAACTATGTTAAAACTGCTTTATGTGATTTTGGAGCCGGTGTTAGTGTTATGCCTCCCTCTTTATATCGTAGACTTGATTTGAATAAGTTGACACCTACTGAAATATCTTTGCAAATGGTTGATAAATAAACTGCTATACCTGTCGGTATTTGTGAGGATGTGCCTATTGTGGTTTCAAACATTACTATTTTAACAGACTTTGTTATTCTTGATATTCCCGAGGACGATAGTATGTCTATTATTCTTGGAAGACCTTTTTTGAATACTGTAGGGGCTGTTATTGATTGCACCAAAGGCAATGTCACTTTTCATGTTAATGGTAATGAGCATACGGTACAGTTTCAGAGGAAACAACCTCAAGTTCATAGTATCAACTCTATTGGAAAAATTCCACTGATTATTATTGGAGGTTTTGAATTTCCTCTACCTACTGTCAAAAAGAAATATGATATTCTTATTATTGTGGATGTGCATATCCCCATTGAGGTAACATAGTGTTATTCGAAATTTCTCCGTTTCCATGTTATTCGGAATGAGTTCGTTAACAAGACTTGATCAACCTTGTTAGTGGATTCCTTTTGATGCTCATGAGATGGATGAAGTTAGAAAACACAACTCTTTGTACCCTCCTTTTACTTTCTGTTATTTATATTAAATAAAATAAAAATAAGTATTTTCCGTCTGTTATCTGAATTATCCGTGCAATATAAAAATACCCCAAAAATAAAAGTTCTCCAAATGCTCTGAAATTTAAATATGATTTTTTCTGGAATATTTGATAATAATTGGCATTGAGAACACAGCACGGGGGGCATCCACCTGGCCACGAGGGTGGAGGGCACGCCCTACCCCCCTAGGCGCGCCCCCTGCCTTGTGGGCCCATGGTGGCCCCCTTCCACTTATTCCTGCACCCACACACTCCTTCTTCCTCCCATGAACACGATTATCCAGTTCAAACCCGAGTCCAAGCTCATTTTCCTGCCATTTTCGATCTCCTTGCTCAAAGCACCTCTCACAAAACTACTTGGGGGGATTGTTCCTTGGTATGTGACTCCTCCATTGGTCCAATTAGTTTTTGTTCTAGTGCTTTATTCATTGCAAATTTGGGCTGCCTAGGTGACCCTGTTCTTGAGCTTGCATGTCAAATTTATATGGTCCCAAGTAGTTCTAATGCATGATATAGGCTTTAGGCACTTGTAGGAGTAGTTGCTATCAATTTTGTTGAGTTTGGTTTACTTTTATTTTGAAGTTACTAAAAATTTCGGAATTTTTCAGAAAATAATGAAGATATTTTTGAGGGGCTCATCCAGCCGAAGCTCGAAAGAAAAGCAAAATGAAAAAGTAGCGAGGCCCAAATATAATCTGCCTCGCACCGCGGAGGTTCGGCCGTGTGAATGGCCTTCCGATGATTTCTTGCGAGCAGCTAGGATTTATGATGATTTTTATGAATTGGCTGAGAATGCAGGCATCACCGCCTTCCTCCACGACCAATGAGAACTGTATCTCTTACTCACCAATATCTTTGTGCAAAACTTTCATTTCCATGCTAGGAGATCACCACCTACGGTGGAGTTTTATTTATATGATGAGCATAAGGAGATGTCACTTTATGATTTTTGTCGGGTTTGTTTGATCCCTTTCGAGGGCACAACAGAGGAACCACATCGCGGCGATGTGGATGGGTTTATTGATACCATCACTATAGGGGAAACGAGGAATGTTTCCGATGCACGAATCAGTAGCATACATTTTCCTGTTTTACGCTACTTTGCAACATTTGCTAGTCTTTGCTTAATTGGTCACGGAAACTGTGGAAACCTTAGTGTTCCTGATATTATTATTTTGTTCCACGATTTATTCTGTGATAACTCTGTTATTATGGGCGGTATTATTGCTAAATGGTTAAGTCTGAACCATACAAAGGGCCCCATCTTTGTAGGCATCTATGCTTCACGCCTAGCTGCACATTAGAACATACCTATTAGGCACTGTGAAAAAGAAGAAAAATTGCTGCCTACTATTTAGTTACATTATAAGAGTATGGTGGCACACGATTTTATTGTTAAGAATAGGGAACGGGAGCTTAAATACAAATTGTTCTTTGATAAACATCATCCTGAGACTATTACCCTGCCTGCTCCTTCCTTGTTGGATTTATCTGCAGGCAAGTACCTTGTTCCGTTAGAGGCTATTCACGCCTACCGGAACCCTACATCAGCCACAGAGCCAGAGTCGGAACCACAAGTTGATCCTCCACGACAGTCTAATTACCAGTGGGATCCGGAGATGATTGCCAACCAGTGGCAATCAGAGTCTTCTTCTTTGCAGTACGACCCCAACTATTACTATGGATATCCGCCAGGCCAACCGTGGCCATAGACCAACTTAGGCCAAAAGCCTAAGCTTGGGGGAGTACATATTTCTCACCGACATTACATTCATGTTCACACACTCATTGCTAGATGTCGGTGCTCATACTTTTTCATTGTATCATCCATGCTAGTTTATTTCCTTTTTATGCTTTCTTCTTGTGTGTTTGATAAACCTTAAGAAAAACAAAAAAAATTAGTTGTAGCTTTTAGCTAGTTTTAATTTCCATGCTTGTAGTAGTAATTAAAAAGAAAACCCAAAAAGATTTCATGTTCTTCTTTTGCTTGTTTGGAGCTTTCCCGTGTAAATAGTTTTATTTCTTTTCTTTTCTTTGGGGGTCGATAGGAGATGACCATGATTTAATTGTTGAAGGGCTCTTATATGCATTATTGTTGATCTGACAAAAGAGCCCATACTGCCTTGTCTTCTCCTGTTTATTGAATGCTTGCAGATTCCAGCTTAGTCCAATGCACGTGCACTATTATTTGTCGGTGTACTAAATTAGGGGTACCCTAGTACCCCGAACTTGTGCACGGGCAGTTGCAGCACCCCACGGCAAAGGCCTGCCGGGCGAACGCCAAGATCCACCAAGGTTCCCTTGGAGCCATCCAAGAACAAAGTATTTAAGCTAAGGATACAAGACCCCGGCAAGAGGAGCCTGCCGGGAAGGCCAACCAAGGCGCTCCAAGGAACTTGCCACGACCCGCCACGCGCTCCGGCAAGGCAACAAGGCCCCGGCAAGAGGAGCTTGCCGGGAAGACCAACCAAGGTACCTCGAGGCCCGGTGAGCGACAAGCTTCCGGACCCGACAAGATAACGACAGCGGCAAGGCGCTTGCTGCGGCAGGCGGCCACTCTGCGTCCACGCTCCAGCGCATCCACCAACGTGTCGCTCTGGGGGCCTCTCCGGACGTGCGTGGCGGGAGGCTGTGCAGCCAGCGGTGCGCAGTGGCATGCGAAGCTGACAAGATCGCCATCGTGGCAAACGATGGCGCCCCTAACGGTCCTTTTCTGCACTGTTCGGGCGACTCAGATGGGCATTTAATGCCCTTGTCCCCTGCCGTCAGGGTTAGGTAGGGTGCACTGTACAAGCAACTGTATCAACTACCTCGCTTTTTACGTTTTTACCCTCCTCTGCGTTGCCACCTGTCGGTGACCCCTTTAGCGTATAAAAGGAGGCCCATGCGCAACGTAGTGGGGGTTCGGCTCAGAGGTTTGAAGCCTCAGACAGTTTGCTTCGATCCATCCGTAGCCCAGAGAACATCACACTCTCGCTTTGGAGAGCAAGAACACCAGATAATACAACCAGACAAGCAGCAGTAGGAGTGTTATCTCTCCGGAGAGCTCCGAAGCTGGGTAAACTGCTCGTGTGCCTCGCCTCGATCTGCTCTTCGTGCGATCTCCGCCCCCCGCCGAACCGAAAGGGGCCCGGTCCGCCGGCCCCATAGGTGTTCGTGGATCAGTTTCCCCGACATCCTGGCATGTCGGTGTACTAAATTAGGGGTACCCTAGTACCCCGAACTTGTGCACGGGCAGTTGCAGCACCCCACGGCAAAGGCTTGCCGGGCGAACGCCAAGATCCACCAAGGTTCCCTTGGAGCCATCCAAGAACAAAGTATTTAAGCTAAGGATACAAGACCCCGGCAAGAGGAGCTTGCCGGGAAGGCCAACCAAGGCGCTCCAAGGAACTTGCCGCGACGCGCCACACGCTCCGGCAAGGCAACAAGGCCCCGGCAAGAGGAGCTTGCCGGGAAGACCAACCAAGGTACCTCGAGGCCCGGTGAGCGACAAGCTTCCGGACCCGACAAGATAACGACAGCGGCAAGGCGCTTGCCGCGGCAGGTGGCCACTCTGCGTCCACGCTCCAGCGCATCCACCAACGTGTCGCTCTGGGGGCCTCTCCGGACGTGCGTGGCGGGAGGCTGTGCAGGCAGCGGTGCGCAGTGGCATGCGAAGCTGACAAGATCGCCATCGTGGCGAACGGTGGCGCCCCTAACGGTCCTTTTCTGCACTGTTCGGGCGACTCAGACGGGCATTTAATGCCCTTGTCCCCTGCCGTCAGGGTTAGGTAGGGTGCACTGTACAAGCAACTGTATCAACTACCTCGCTTTTTACGTTTTTACCCTCCTCTGCGTTGCCACCTGTCGGTGACCCCTTTAGCATATAAAAGGAGGCCCATGCGCAACGTAGTGGGGGTTCGGCTCAGAGGTTCGAAGCCTCAGACAGTTTGCTTCGATCCATCCGTTGCCCAGAGAACATCACACTCTCGCTTTGGAGAGCAAGAACACCAGATAATACAACCAGACAAGCAGCAGTAGGAGTGTTATCTCTCCGGAGAGCTCCGAAGCTGGGTAAACTACTCGTGTGCCTTGCCTCAATCTGCTCTTCGTGTGATCTCCGCCCCCCGCCGAACCGAAAGGGGCCCGGTCCACCGGCCCCATAGGTGTTCGAGGATCAGTTTCCCCGACATCTTTGGCGCGCCAGGTAGGGGGCGTCGAGATTGTGTGAACCTGATCTGGTGTTCACACGAGCTAGATCTTCTTTCCCTTCATCAACATGCCACCGAAGAAGAAGACTTCGGCGGCAGCCGCTCCGTCCACGTCATTTCCGCCACCGTTGGAGCAAACGGGTGGTGGAGTGGACATCGGCGGAAGAATAGCCGTCGATGAGGGTGCTCACAGTGCTGCCAAGTCCAAGGACAAGGCTGCACAAACCTTGGCGACTGTACATGTTCCGCGCCACTCTCAGGAGGCGCAAGACCAACAGCACCATGGCGCTCGCAGCACCATGCGCATGTTAGACCAAGGCCAAGCTGGTGGATCTCGGGGCGCTCAAGACCAGCATGCACGCCAGCGTGCTGGCACGAGCGGGGCGCGGTCGCCTAGACGGGATACTGCTCCTTCTAACATAGTTAGAAGTTCGAGCACGTCCCGCTCCTCGCGCCGTCCGCCACTGCCACCCACCACTCCAGCAGAAGCTTTGGCGCGAGCTCAACTTCTCTTAGATTACCCTCCAACGTCGGACAAGATCGACGAATGGAGGGCCACCATTCAGAGTCTCATCGGCTACGCCAATGGCGACACTCCACGGCGGCCGAGCGTGTCGCCGCCACCGCAGGACTGCCGGACGCGAGCCAGTGGCGACGAAACGGGCGGATGTGCAACTACCATGCAATCACCGCCCCGAAGGCCAAGATCGCCGACTCGCCGGATCCACCTCGACAGCGACTCCACTGCATCGTCGGATCCATGAGCTTGTCGCAATCAGCGCCAAGTTCTTCATGATCTACAACAAGAAGACGCTCGAACCCGCATCGAGCGCCGAAGAGAAGCGCGACGTCAATCCGACAAGCGCGTTGGGCCCTCTGTTGACATGCATGCGCCAGGGGAACCAAGCGATCTACCGTACGCGGTAGGTTGTCCTGCGTTCACTCGTGAGCTGCGGCAAGTCCAGTGGCCCAGTACAAAGAACTTCAAGCCAAACGTACCGGAGAAGTACGACGGCAAGACGCATCCGTCAGAGTTCCTCAGCATCTACACCATTGCGGTGCAAGCTACCGGGGGACGAGATGACAAGATCCTTGCCAACTACTTCCCGCTGGTGCTCAAGCCCAATGTCAGATCCTGGCTCATGCACTTGCCGGACAACTCTATATCCTCTTGGGCTGATCTGTGCCATCAGTTTGTCGGCGCCTTTACCAGCGGACACAAGCCTCATGGCCAGGAGAGCGATCTTCATTTGCTCGCCCAGAAGGAAGGAGAGCCCCTGCGCAAGTACATTCAGAGATTCAGTAGCGTGCAGCACAACATCCCAGACGTCCACCCTGCCGCGGTGATCAGCGCGTTCCATTAGAACATGCAGAACCGCAGGATGCGGGAGGAAATTGGCGATGTGCAAGATCAGGGACGTCAGTGAGCTATATGCACTGGCCGACAAGTGCGCGCGCATTGAGGAAGGGAGGAGACTTCCCGGAGAAAATATAGGAGCGGGAGGATCTGACAGCGAAGATGCCGCCCCGACAAGGAAAAACCGGCGGCGGAACAACAGAAGGAGGAATGGCAAAGAAGTGCTAGTTGTTGAGCAGTCCGGCAACGGTGGCGGCGCCAAGGAAGCCAAAGCTGGTGACTCCGGCAAGGAGGTTGCCGCGGAGGTGGCGGTCGCCGACAAGCAGGACGGCACCAACAAGCAGTATTGCAAGATTCACCGCACCAAGGGCCATGATCTTCAGAACTGCAAGAGGGTCGAGCAGCTCGTTGAGCAACAGAAAGCTGAATACGAGCGGCGCGACAAGGAGAAGGCCCAGGAAGGAGCTGGTGGATCCGGCAAGAAACATCCCGGCCGAGGAGGACGCCGCGGCAAGGCCAAGCAGCGGCAAGGAGACAGACCTCCTCGCGGCCGCGACAAGGATGAAGATGACGACGACGATGAAGATATGGATGATGAGGAGACCGATGAGCAGGAGTTCCAGAAAGCTACAGAGGTCCTGTGCGTTGATGGTGGTGCTTCTCTGCATGCCTCGCACCGCCAGCTCAAGCAGTGGATGCGGGAGGTTAATGCAGCAGAACCACCCGTCGAGTCACGCAGGCCTCTGAAATGGTCCAGCACGCCTATCATCTTTGATATTGAGGACCACCCGGATCGCATAACTGCGGTCGGGTGCTTGCCGATGTTGGTTTCACCAACAATCCGCAACCTCAAGGTCACTAAGATGTTAGTTGATGGCGGGGCCAGCTTGAACCTGATCTCCTCCGCGGTGCTCCAGAAGCTCCAGATCCCTGACAGCGAGCTCGAAGAGACCGGCACATTTCAAGGAATCAACCCGGGAAGAAGCAAGCCAAAGGGAAAGATCATGTTGCCAGTAACATTTGGCAGTGAGCTAAACTTCAGGACTGAGAGGGTCACGTTTGATGTTGCCGACTTTCCATTACCTTACAATGGAATCGTTGGCCGTCCGGCACTCGCCAAGTTCATGGAAGCCTCTCATTATGCGTACAACATACTAAAAATGCCAGGCCCAATAAGTGTCATCTCTGTCCCTGGCGACAAGAAGGATGCTCTTATCTGTGCCGACAAGATCTACCGGGAAGCAGCAGCCGCAGCAGAACGAAGGACACTTGCCGCTGAAGCTCCCGGGGGGAAGAAGAAGACCAAGTCCGGCAAGAGCTCTGATGCCCACTCTGGCAAGCGCACCTCTTCGGAGTGCTGCACTACCGTCGAGGACGCACCATCGAGCTCCACCGGCAAGTGTAAGAAGGCAATGGCAGCTCCACCTGAGACTAAGAAGGTGTCCACCAAGGAGGATGGCACTGGTGGTACCTTCACCATCAGCGCCACTCTTGACCCCAAATAGGAAAGCGCGCTCGTTGCTTTCCTGCGGGCGAATGTCGACGTGTTTGCGTGGAAACCCTTTGATATCCCCGGTGTTCCCAGGAAAGTAATTGAGCATCACCTTGCCGTCTGTCCTCATGCGCGGCCCGTCAAGCAGAGAGTCAGGAAGCAGGCAGTTGAGCGCCAAGAATTCATCGCAGAAGAAATCAAGAAGTTGGAAGCAGCAGGCCTTGTTAGAGGAGTACTCCATCCCACGTGGTTGGCCAATCCTGTTGTTGTGCGCAAGGCTAATGGGAAATGGAGACTTTGTATTGACTTCACTGATGTTAATAAAGCTTGTCCCAAGGACCCATTTCCCTTGCCGCGTATTGACCAGATTGTTGACTCCACAGCCGGATGTGATTTGCTTTCGTTTCTTGATGCATACTCAGGATATCATCAGATCTTCATGGCCGAAGAGGATGAAGAGAAAACCGCATTTATCACCCCGTGTGGCACGTACTACTTCGTACGGATGCCTTTCGGTTTGAAGAATGCTGGTTCAACATTCGCAAGGGTAATTCACCATGATTTTGAACCACAAATACACAGAAATGTGGAAGCTTACATGGATGACATAGTGGTCAAGAGCAAAAGCAAGGCGACCTTGATTCAAGATTTAGACGAGACATTTGCAAACCTGCGCAAGATCAACCTCAAGCTTAACCCCGAGAAATGCGTGTTTGGAGTCCCTTCCGGCAAGCTTCTCGGGTTCTTCGTGTCTCAGCGGGGAATTGAAGCCAATCCCGATAAGATCAAAACCATCGAGCAGATCGAAGCACCGAAGCGCGTCAAGGATGTACGAAGGCTTGCCGGTTGCGTGCCTGCTCTCAGCAGGTTTATCTCTAGATCTGCTGAGCGCGCCCTGCCATTTTTCAAAATTTTGAAAAAGGCAGGTCCAATGAAATGGACTCCGGAAGCGGAGGCTGCGCTGCAGGACTTGAAGAGATACCTGTCCTCCACTCCAACGCTTGTCGCACCTAAGCCGCAAGAGAAGTTGCTGCTATATATAGCAGCAACCAATCAAGTGGTTAGTGCTGCGTTAGTGGCGGAGAGGGAGGCAGATGATGAGCCAGCAACCACGGCAGATCCATCCAGCGACAAGCAGGGGGCTTCGCCGACAAGCTCTGGTCCCGACAAACATGGGTTTGCGCAGGAACATGATAAGATGCCAAGGAGAATGGTGCAGCGCCCAGTTTACTTTGTCAGTTCTCTTCTGCAGGGAGCTAGATCAAGGTACTCTGGTGTGCAGAAGTTGCTTTTCGGCCTCCTTATGGCCTCGAGAAAGCTGCGCCATTACTTCCAAGCACATGAGATCACAGTCGTCACTCGCTTTCCGCTGAAGAGGATACTGCAAAATCCAGAAGCAACAGGCAGGATTGTCGAGTGGGCGCTGGAACTGTCAAGCTTTGGCCTCAAGTTTGAGAGCACCTCAACTATCCAAAGCAGAGCATTGGCAGAGTTCGTAGCAGAGTGGACGCCAACCCCAAATGAAGAAATTTCAGAAACGAGCATCCCCATCAAAGAGGCAAGCAAAGAGTGGCTGATGTACTTTGATGGAGCCTTCTTGCTGCAAGGCGCCGGTGCGGGTGTGCTGCTTGTCGCACCCACCGGAGAGCACCTCAAGTACGTAGTCCAGATGCACTTTCCCAAAGAGCAAGCAACCAACAATACTGCAGAGTATGAAGGATTGCTTGCCGGTCTCAGAATCGCAGCAGACCTTGGGATTAAGAAGCTCATTGTCAGGGGTGACTCACAGCTTGTCGTCCGACAAGTGAACAAGAACTACCAGAGTCCGTTGATGGAAGCGTATGTCGATGAAGTGAGGAAGCTAGAAGAGCACTTTGACGGCCTACAAATGGAGCATATCCCAAGAGCTCAGAATGATATTGCTGATGGCCTGTCAAAGTGCGCCGCACTAAAGTTACCTGTGGAACCAGGGATCTTTGTGCTTAAGTTGACTCAACCATCCGTAACACCATCAACTGGACAAAGCAAAAAGAGGAAGTTGGTTTCTGGTGACTACTTTCCGGCAGAGCTCCCCGAAGCCGCCGCCAAGAAAGTCCCCAAGATCAACACCAAGGATGCTGAGGGCAGTCTGCTCCGGCAAGCCTAATGGTTTGTTCCGTTGAAGCAGACGCTCCCGACAAGTTTTGCTCCGGCAAGCTTGCCGGGGAACATCAAGCTCCGGCAGGGCCGCAAGTCCTGCCGTAGAAGCAGATGTTCCCGCAGCAGAAGATGTGCCTTTAGTCCTTGTTGTCGAGCCACAAGCTCCAGCATGGGCACAGCAGATTGTCCATTTCCTTCAGACAGGAGAACTTCCCGAAGAGCAAGAAGAAGCGGAAAGAGTAGCCCGGCAGTCAAGTATGTACCAGTTTGTCGATAGCATACTGTACAGAAGAAGACTCAACGGTGTGAAATTGAAGTGTATTCGCCGGGAAGATGGACAAAAGCTGTTGGCAGAGATACATGGAGGCATATGTGGCCACCACATAGGCGCAAGAGCACTTGCCGGCAAAGCTTTCCGGCAAGGTTTCTTTTGGCCGACAGCCCTCCAGGATGCAACTGCACAAGTAACCAAGTGTGAAGCGTGCCAGTTCCACTCCAAACAGATACACCAGCCAGCTCAAGCTCTCCAGACGATCCCTTTATCCTGGCCATTTTCGGTCTGGGGGCTCGATATCCTCGGCCCCTTCCCCCGAGCTGTCGGGGGCTTTGAGTACTTGTACGTCGCAATCGACAAGTTCACAAAGTGGCCGGAAGTGCAGCCAGTGAGGAAGGTGACAGCACAGTCAGCAGTCAAGTTCTTCAGGTCGATTGTTTGCCGTTTCGGGATCCCTAACAGGATCATCACCGACAACGGCACGCAATTCACGAGCCGCACCTTCATGCAGTACGTCCAAGACCTTGGCGCCAAGGTCTGCTTCGCTTCTGTTGCTCATCCGAGAAGCAACGGTCAAGCAGAGAGGGCAAATGCTGAAGTGCTGTGCGGGCTCAAGACCAGAACTTTCGACAGGCTGCACAGGTGCGGAAGGAACTGGATCGAGGAGCTGCCGGTGGTTCTTTGGTCGATCAGAACGACGCCAAATCGAGCCACTGGCCAGACACCTTTCGCTCTAGTCTATGGAGCAGAGGCAGTTCTCCCCACGGAACTCGTATACGGATCACCTCGAGTGCTCGCTTATGATGAGCTTGAGCAAGAACAGCTGCGGCAAGACGACGTGCTGCTCCTTGAGGAAGATCGTCTTCAGGCTGTTGTACGAGCTGCTCGATACCAGCAAGCTTTGCGCCGCTATCATAGCCGCAAAGTTAAAGCCAGAAGCTTCGAGGAAGGCGACCTTGTTCTTCGGCGCGTTCAGTCCGCCAAGAATTCTAACAAGTTGACGCCGAAGTGGGAAGGCCCTTATCGGGTGAGACAAGTCACAAGGCCTGGCGCTGTCCGCCTTGAGACCGAAGATGGCATTCCAGTGAGCAACTCCTGGAACATAGAACATCTTCGTAAGTTTTTCCCATAAGGCGCGGTTGCCGGAACCCGTTCCGGCAACCACCTTTTGTACAAGTCTTGCCGCTGTTGCATGTAATCCTTTGTACAAAGCCGGGCGCAGATCCCGTGCATAAGTAAAAACCCATGTGCTCCGCACAGCTTGTCCATTTCATGCGTTAGTTCCTTTCTTGCATGCGATTATCTGACACTTTGTGCAGCACCTACATCCGGTAAGCAGTAACGAGCCGAAGAGCTCCATATTATTATTTTCTCTTCTTTCTTTTTCTTTTAAAGGAAAAGAAGGTTCTCCTCGCACACAAGTTTGCCGGGGGGAGAGGAGAAGATTGTGGTATGAGCCAGGCGTCGTTCAAGCGAAGACTTACCTTACCGGGAAGCAAATAACAGAAAAGCTAAGTTGCCAAAGTTTGAGCAATCACTTTTTAAATTTTTGAGTTATCTTCCTCGAACGACCCTGCTTTGTATGGAAAACCTGTGCGCGGAGGAACCAACTCGTGGCTAGTTGCGCCCTTACTTTGTTTCGAGTCCGCTCAACAGCTTAAGCGTGCTGCATCTAGTCACGACAAGGTTTCTTGTCGGAAGCAGCGCCGCCAGCAGGCTGCTGAAGTTCCGCACTCAGCGCTCGCGGCTCGGGCGCCTGCGCCGACAAGTTCCCTAGAAGTGTAGGGTGAAAACATACAAAGGGAGGAATCTAGTAGAGGAAATAACATTGCAATTGATAACAGAAATAAAGTTATATTACAAAGATAACTTGTCGCAGCTCTAACAGACTGTTTTCATAACATGACTAGCAGCGACAAGGGAAAAGAAGAAATGGGCGGCCTAATCTACGCGTCCGCCCTCGACTCTCTTGATCTCGCTCACCTTGTCCACAATGGGTGCGACAAGGGCCTTGAGTGCATCCAGATCGGCGTCAGGCGGCAAGGACCTGAGGACGTTGGTGAAGCTGAGGCCTGGGTTGCGGAAGGCCACCTTCATCAGCACCTTCTGGAGAACCCCGGCGCAGATTTTGCGCGACTCGTCGGCCAGCTGCTTCGGGATCCTCTCCCGGAGCCGCTGGAGTGCCGTCGCCACGCCCTTGAAGAACAGGCTGAGCTTGGCGCTGGGTTGAAGACTCTCGTCGGAAGGATACCCAAAGTCCTCCATCCCCAGCTGCGCCAGCTCCTCGTTGATGACTGCGGCAGTGTTCACCAGACCCTCGGTCCAGTGCTCCACCGTGTCTCTGAACGAGTTCTGGGTAACTGCAATGCTCTCCAGCAGCGCCGCGTCAGCCTTGACCTTCTCCGCCAAGGTCTTCTCCCGCTCCTTGGCGGCCTCCAGCGTCTGCGTCAGCGTGGCAAGCTTTAGCTCCAGGTCTGCTTTGGAATCCTTGGCAGCGCTGAGCTCCTTGCCCCTCTCAGCGAGAAGGCCTTGCAGTTCACCATGGGCGGCAGCATCCTTCTCGCGCTCACGCTTGAGCGCGGCAATCTCCTCGCCGCTCTTCCCAATATCGGCCTCCAGCCGCGCCACCTTCTCCTCTAGCTCCTTATTGGCGGCCTCTGCAGTTGCCGCGGCATCCTTCGCCTCCTTGAGCGCCCCGCCAAGTGCTCGCTCGCGCTCGGCGAGCTCTTCCTTGTAGCTGTCAAGGTGGGCCTTCCGCTGCACTAGCTCGCCTTCCCGCGCGGACTGCTTCTCGACAGCAAGCCTTTGTTCCTCCTCAGCCTCGGCCTTCTCGAGGAGAAAGGCCGTGCGCTCCTCGTCTACTCGCTCCCGCTCCTGCGCCAGGGACCGAAGAGCTTCTTGATTTTGTCCCCGGAGCTCCTCCGCGCGCTTCTCCATGTCAACTCCCGCCTTCGCGACAAGCGCTTCCCGGGAAGCCAGCTTGGCTTGCCGGGTGCGGTAGAGTGACAGCAGCTTCCGCAGCAGCTGCTCCTCCTCAGGCTCGCCACTGCTGCTGCCGGGCGCGTCAACCAATGACAGTCCGGCAGAGGCGAGCACCTCCCCATCAAAAGTCTCCCTCTCGACCGGTGCCTTGGAGCTCGATGCCCAGGGTAGCTTGATGAAGATGTTGTCACTGGCCTACAAGTAGGCGCCGGGCTGGGGCTCCTCGGAGCCCGGCTCCGCGGAAGCGGCAGAGGGTTCGGCGGTCGGTGCAGCGCCCGGCGCTCCTGCGGCCTCAGGGTCGTCAGTGCGATTGCCTGACCCCTCGCCGGCTTCCGCAGTAGCAGCCCCGACGGCCTCCTCGCCGGCGGTCTCATCAGCACCGGCACCTTCCTCGCCGGCGCCCTCTGTCTCCATTGGCTCAGCCGAAGATGGGTCTGAAGAACAAGGAAGGGAGGAAAATCAATAAAAAATTCAAGGAAAGAAAAACAGAAGAAGCAGAACCCAAGGGAAATCTTTTGTGCAAGTGGATTACCTGCGCCAAGATCTTCAGTTGCGGCCTTGGTCGCCGCAGGATCAGCAGTGTCATCCCTTGCCGGAGAGTCCCCCCTTGCCGGAGAGCGCTCCCTCGTCGGGGACTCCTCCCTTGGCGGAGCAGTCGAAGCAGGTGGCACTTCAGGATCGGCCTCCGGGCGCTCCTGATGGGGCTGCTCTGCTCCTGCACAAGTCAACAAGCAAGATGTCAACAAAGGAAAAAGCACTCAAGCGCGCCCGACAGCAGAAGAATAAACTATGAACTTACGCTAGGGGCTGCGCTGGGGGCTGCTCCGAGGGGTGATTGCTGGGTCCATCAAGGTGGTCTCGGACCCACCTCCTGCCGACGCGATGGGGTCATCCTCGATGATGATCACTACGGCCTTGGCCCTCTTCGCCGCTCTCTGGGCCAGTGTTCTGAAAAGAAAAGAGTCCAGATTGGAGCAAGTTAGATACAAGATATAAACAACAAGATTGAAGGATTATAAGGGCACCAAAGAAACTCACTCTTCTTCCTCCTCATCGGAGCTGAGCACGGAAAGATCGAAGTCTGACCCTCCTCCGGTGCGGCAAGGTGGAGGAGTAGGATCCCTTGCCCGCTTGGCGGGGGCGGCCGCGGTGGCCCGAGAAGATCCCGCTCCAGTTGCCGCTGTTGCGTGAGGCGCTCCTGCGGCAACATTGCTTGCCGCGGTAGAGCGCATCGCGCGGCTCGATGGCTGTGGAGCCGGCTGCCGCCCTGCTGCATCCCCGGCCCTGCGAAGGCGCCTCCTTGGCGGGGCCGGGGGCTCCGCCTGCGGCAAGCTCTCTGAAGGCTCAGCCTCCTCCTCGCCGGCCTCGCTCGACTCGGCTTCAGAACCGGCAGGCTCCTCTTCGCCCATGAACTCCGCGCGTTCGGCAAGGTTTGCCGCCTCTGCAGCCTCCGCCTCCTCCACAGTGAACCCAAACACACCCGCAGTAGCTGCGGCCGCAGCCTCTTCCGCCCTAGTAGCGATGAGTTGCAGCTCCACGTCGGTGGTGTCACGGGTGAGGCTCTTCTGCTCATCGGCGCGGACTGGCACTTCCTCCAAGGTGTCGAAGAACGTTTGCACAACGTCATCCGCAGGCTCTTGCCAAGTTGGGACGATGCCGTGTGAATCGCACAACGGCATCATGGCGCGGATCCGGTCAAGCGAAGAGTTATTGCACAAAGGAACTACGCCCCTCGGTAGTGTGAATGGGTGCTGGGGGTCGTGTTTGAATAATTCCAAGAGCATTGCATCCAACTCCAAGACGGTGAAGTTGTAGTTGAGGCCCGGCCGCAGCCTCATGATGTCCGCCGAATTCTTGAATTCCCAGGCGGGCCTCCCCCTCTCCTGCAGGGGGGCAATGCAGCGGCGAAGAAAATCTGCCCCGACAGTACCTACGGTGAGCCCGGCAAGCCTAAGGCGAAGAATCCTAGTGATGGCGATCTTCAGCCTCTCGTCTTCCGGGGCCATGTTGCTCCAGTCATTGCCGCGCACTATTGGAGTTTGGCGCACGGCGGTGAAGGGCTGCGGATCCTCCTCGACGATCCAACACCATTCCTCTCTCCACTCCTCCCACTTGCTGCGGAGCTCACCCTCCAAGTACGCATCCTTCTTGCCGACTCTCGAGATCCAAGAAATCCCTCCGGCAAGCGGCTCTCCTCTCTCTACCCGAGGCATGAAGTAATGGCAGAAAAGGGCTACACTAGGGTGGACTCCGACAAAGTTTTCGCACAAGTGTGCGAAAACTGCCATGGTCAGGACAGCATTGGGGGTGAAGTCAAGGAGGCGGAAGCCATATGTGTTCATAATGTCACAAAAGAACTCCGAGAAGGGCGGGCAGAGCCCGCAATAGAAGAATAGCGGGAAGAACGGGTACCCATTTGGAGCCGGCCTCGAAGCGGTAGCCGGGAGTACCCTCGTGCGCGGATGCGCACGCGTCTCCGTCGCCCAAAAGAGGTAGAAGTACTCCCTCAGCTCCTGCACTCCGAGCTGGGGGGTGAAGATCGCCCGTTCCTTCCGCAGCGCCGCGAGCCGCTGCGCCTCGGCCGACTTCACGCCCTTTCCCTTGTCGGCTTTCGGGGCCATGGCGGAGGTGGTGGAGAAGGTCGACGGCGTGGTGATCCTGGTGGCAATGGGGAGGCGGAGCGCTGCTCTCTTGGCTTTGAGAAGAAGGGGGGAGCGACGGAGTTTGTGAAGAAGGAGTAGCAACAACCAGCGAGGGGGGACGAACTGCCCCTGTTTCCTATGCTTATAAAGAGGGACGGGGCGGACGTTTCGGCCTTCCAAATAAACAACCACCCACGATCTCTCCCACGATGCCGCATTCAACGCGTGCCGTTATAGGAGAACGCGGTGGATACGGAACAAGATTTGGCGTGGCCTAGCCCGCGTGTGCCCGTGCCCTGTATTGGGCCTGGCCCAACAGCGCTCGGCACCGTGTCTGGCCCAGGCCCGGGGGCTCCTGTCAGTGTACTAAATTAGGGCTACCCTAGTACCCCGAACTTGTGCACGGGCAGTTGCAGCACCCCACGGCAAAGGCTTGCCAGGCGAACGCCAAGATCCACCAAGGTTCCCTTGGAGCCATCCAAGAACAAAGTATTTAAGCTAAGGATACAAGACCCCGGCAAGAGGAGCTTGCCGGGAAGGCCAACCAAGGCGCTCCAAGGAACTTGCCGCGACGCGCCACGCGCTCCGGCAAGGCAACAAGGCCCCGGCAAGAGGAGCTTGCCGGGAAGACCAACCAAGGTACCTCGAGGCCCGGTGAGCGACAAGCTTCCGGACCCGACAAGATAACGACAGCGGCAAGGCGCTTGCCGCGGCAGGCGGCCACTCTGCGTCCACGCTCCAGCGCATCCACCAACGTGTCACTCTGGGGGCCTCTCCGGACGTGCGTGGCGGGAGGCTGTGCAGGCAGCGGTGCGCAGTGGCATGCGAAGCTGACAAGATCGCCATCATGGCGAACGGTGGCGCCCCTAACGGTCCTTTTCTGCACTGTTCGGGCGACTCAGACGGGCATTTAATGCCCTTGTCCCCTGCCGTCAGGGTTAGGTAGGGTGCACTGTACAAGCAACTGTATCAACTACCTCGCTTTTTACGTTTTTACCCTCCTCTGCGTTGCCACCTGTCGGTGACCCCTTTAGCGTATAAAAGGAGGCCCATGCACAACGTAGTGGGGGTTCGGCGCAGAGGTTCGAAGCCTCAGACAGTTTGCTTCGATCCATCCGTAGCCCAGAGAACATCACACTCTCTCTTTGGAGAGCAAGAACACCAGATAATACAACTAGACAAGCAGCAGTAGGAGTGTTATCTCTCCGGAGAGCTCCGAAGCTGGGTAAACTGCTCGTGTCCCTCGCCTCGATCTGCTCTTCGTGCGATCTCCGCCCCCCGCCGAACCGAAAGGGGCCCGGTCCACCGGCCCCATAGGTGTTCGAGGATCAGTTTCCCCGACATTATTATTATCCATATCATTCGGTCGTGCAAGTGAAAGGCAATTATGACGATATATGATGGACTGATTGAGATGAGAAAAGCTGGTATGAACTCGACCTCTCTTGTTTTTGTAAATATGATTAGTTCATCGTTCATGATTCAGCCTATTATGAATAAACATGTTTGCAATGACAACTAGAGATTATAGTTGCTTATGCCATGCTTGATTAGCTTGGAGCTTATAATGGTTTACCTTGTGTGCCAACATGCTATTAAAATGGTTGTGATGTGGTATGATAGGGTGGTATCCTCTTTTGAACGACTCAAGTGGCTTGAATTGGCACATGTTCACGCATGTAGTTGAAACAAAATCAACATAGCCTCTACAATATTTAAGTTCATGGTGCATTATATCCTACTCATGCTTGCATTCAGTGTTGATTAATTTTAATGCATGTTCATGACTGTTGTCGCTCTCTAGCTGGTTGCTTCCCAGTCTTTTTCTAGCCTTCACCTGTACTAAGCGGGAATACTGCTTGTGCATCCAACTCCATAAACCCCAAAGTTATTCCATATGAGTCCACCATACCTACCTATATACGATATCTACCTGCTGTTCCAAGTAAATTTGTATGTGCCAAACTCTAAACCTTCAGATAAATATCTTGTTTTGTATGCTCGAATAGCTCATGTATCAACTAGGGCTGACCATATCTTCCATGTTAGGCGGGTTATTCTCAAGAGGAGTGGACTCCGCTCCTCACTCATGAGAAAATGGCTGGTCACCGGGATGCCCAGTCCCATGCTTTATGCAAACTAAATCAAAATAATTGCAAACAAAACTCCCCCTGGGACTCTTGTTTGTTGGAGGCACTCGTTGTTTCGAGCAAGCCATGGATTGATGCTTGTTGGTGGAGGGAAGTATAAACTTTACCACTCTGTTTGGGAACCGCCTATAATGTGTGTAGCATCGAAGATATCGCCATCTCTTGGTTGTTATGTTGACAATGAAAGTATACCGCTCAAAAATATTATTCTTCTCTATTTTAAAACCGAGCTCTGGTACCTCTACAAATCCCTGCTTCCCTCTGCGAATGGCCTATCTATTTACTTTCATTTTGAGTCATCATCCTCTTATTAAAAAGCACCAGTTGGAGAGCACCGCTGTCATGTGCATTCATTACTATTAGTTTACATTGAGTATGACTTGACTGAATCTCTTTTACCATGAATTACAATGTCTAGTCAGTCCTTGATCTTTAAAGGTGCTCTGCATTTATGTTTTGCGGTCTCGAAAAGGGCTAGCGAGATACCATCTTGTTATATCATATTATGATTGTTTTGAGAAAGTGTTGTCATCCAAGATTTATTATTATTGCTCGCTAGTTGATTATGTCATTGATATGAGTAAACATGAGACCTAAGCATTATTGTGAATATGGTTAGTTCATAATATTTGCTGAAAACTTGAATGCTAGCTTTACATATTTACAACAACAAGAGCAAACAGAGTTTGTAAAAGTTTTTCTTTATCACTTCAGTTTATCAACTGAATTGCTTGAGGACAAGCAAGGGTTTAAGCTTGGGGGAGTTGATACGTCTCCGTCGTATCTACTTTTCCAAACACTTTTGCCCTAGTTTTAGACTCTAACTTGCATGATTTGAATGGAACTAACCCGGATTGACGTTGTTTTCAGCAGAATTGCCATGGTGTTATTTATGTGCAGAAACAAAAGTTCTCAGAATGACCTGAAACTTCACAGAACGTCTTTTTGGAAATAATAAAAAATACTTGCAAAAGATGAAGACCAGGGGGCCCACACCCTAGCCACGAGGGTGGGGGTGCGCCCCCTACCTCGTGGGCCCCCTGGAGCTCCTCCGACCTCAACTCCAACTCTATATATTTGCTTTCGGGGAGAAAAAAATCAGAGAGAAGGATTCATCACGTTTTACGATACGGAGCCGCCGCCAAGCCCTAAAACCTCTCGAGAGGGCTGATCTGGAGTCCGTTCAGGGCTCCGGAGAGGGGAATCCGTCGCCATCGTCATCATCAACCTTCCTCCATCACCAATTTCATGATGCTCACTGCCATGCGTGAGTAATTCCATCGTAGGCTTGCTGGACGGTGATGGGTTGGATGAGATTTATCATGTAGTCGAGTTAGTTTTGTTAGGGTTTGATCCCTAGTATCCACTATGTTCTGAGATTGATGTTGCTATGACTTTGCTATGCTTAATGCTTGTCACTAGGGCCCGAGTGCCATGATTTCAGATCTGAACCTATTATGTTTTCATCAATATATGAGAGTTCTTGATCCTATCTTGCAAGTCTATAGTCACCTACTATGTGTTATGATCCGGCAACCCTGAAGTGACAATAATCGGGATCACTCCCGGTGATGACCGTAGTTTGAGGAGTTCATGTATTCATTATGTGTTAATGCTTTGGTCCGGTACTCTATTAAAAGGAGGCCTTAATATCCCTTAGTTTCCGCTAGGACCCCGATGCCACGGGAGGGTAGGACAAAAGATGTCATGCAAGTTCTTTTCCATAAGCACGTATGACTATATTCGGAATACATGCCTACATTACATTGATGAATTGAATCTAGTTCTGTGTCACCCTAGGTTATGACTGTTACATAATGAACCGCATCCGGCATAATTCTCTATCATCGATCCATTGCCTATGAGCTTTCCATATATTGTTCTTTGCTTATTTACTTTTCTGTTGCTATTGTTACAATCACTACAAAATACCAAAAACATTACTTTTCCTATCGTTACCTTTTGCTACCATTACCACTACTATCATATTACTTTGGTACTAAATACCTTGCTGCAGATATTAAGTTTCCAGATGTGGTTGAATTGACAACTCAGCTGCTAATACTTGAGAATATGCTTTGGCTCCCCTTGTGTCGAATCAATAAATTTGGGTTGAATACTCTACCCTCGAAAACTGTTGCGATCCCCTATACTTGTGGGTTATGAATAACATATCCTCCCAATACATTAGGGAGCTATTAAATATTTCATTAATTTGGAATTAAACATAACACACATGCAAGCAAATCCCATGCCTTTTCTGCTTCGAGTTGACCTCCAAACCTTGTCAATATTCTTTCTTTGTTTATCTGAGCCCCACCAAAAATCTCAACATTTTTGGACCTTTCCAACCCTCACTTCCTATTCAAACCATTTGAATTAAATTCAAAGGCGTTTGAATTTAATTCCTACAATCTTGCCACTTCTATTTTTCTGTGATCATGCTTATTTTTATGAGTCCGGAAAAATTATCCACATGCTCAACTTCTTTCCCTAACCCCCTCTTCCTTTTTCTTCCCTCTAGTTTTTTTCTGCTATAGAAATATGAGGGAGAGAGAAAGCACAGCCAACAGCACAGCCGACCAAGCCTCTGGCCTTTTTCCATCTCCACCAAATTGGCCTAAGGCCTAGCCACCGGCCTCCCTAACCCAGCAGCCTCCCTCTCCTAAGGCCCACCTTACCCTTCTAAACCTAGCCCGTTCGATCCCCATCCTCCTCCCGTTAGCGCCGCCAGGGAGAGCCTCGGCTCGATCCCCATTCTTCTCCATCCCGCGCCTGATCCCGCTCGTCCCCATCTTCCTCTCGATCCCCTCGTCCACTTCTCGCTAGCGCCACCCTCGGCCTCGCCCGACCTCCTTCTCCCCTCGACATCTGCCGCCGGCAGCAGCTCCCGCATCCCCGACTCCGGAGCACCTCAATCGTCGCTAGCGCCAAGGCTTCTTCATCCCCTATGGCTGTCGCCGTTCACCGTGACCCCAAGTCACTTGATCTGGACCGAGCTAAAGCCTAGCCCGAGTCTTGTCGTCGCCGTCGTCTCCAAGCCATGGCGCCGCCACCGGCCTCTCTCTCGACGTCATGCCATACCACATCCCGCGAACCCGCCTGCCTCCTTGACCTCCAGGCCACCCCGTCGTGCCCTTCTCCTTGCTGAGACCGCCGCCGGCGCCCCAAGCGCCCATCGCGTACCTCCGCCATGGCCTTCCTCCTGCCCGTGCTTTTCCTTCTGTTCCCTGTGCCGATGCGTCGCCGGAGCAGCACCTGCTCCTCTGCTTTGGGTCCCGACGTTCCCCAGATCACCAACAGCATCGGCCTACAACCCTGCACCACGCCCTGAACCGCCATGGGCGTTGACCACCCGCTGCGGCTTGTGGGATCTCAGGTAAGATGACCATATCCTCGAAATCACTTCTATCTTTGCTTGCTAGTTGTTCTCTCTATCGCTATGTCGCGCTACCTACCACTTTCTATATCATGCCTCCCATATTGCCATGTCAAGCCTCTAATCCACCTTTCCTACCAAACCGTTCTTTGGCTATGTTACCGCTTTTGCTCAGCCCCTCTTATAGCGTTGCTAGTTGCAGGTGAAGCTGAAGTTTGTTCCATGTTGGAACATGGATATGTTGGGATATCACAATATATCTTATTTAATTAATGCATCTATATACTTGGTAAAGGGTGGAAGGCTCGACCTTATGCCTAGTGTTTTGTTCCACTCTTGTCGCCCTAGTTTCCGTCATATCGGTGTTATGTTACTTGATTTTTGTGTTCCTTGCGCGGTTGGGTGTTATGGGAACCCCTTGAAAGTTTGCTTTAAATAAAACTCCTCCAGCAAGGCCCAACCTTGGTTTTAACATTTGCCACCTAAGCCTTTTTCCCTTGGGTTCTGCAGACTCAAGGGTCGTCTTTATTTTAAACCCCCGGGCCAGTGCTCCCTCGAGTGTTGGTCCAAACTAGGCGATGTACGGCGCCCGATGGGCAACCAGGGTTTATGCCAACCCGATGTCTGGACCATCCGGTGTGCCCTGAGAACGAGATATGTGCGACTCCTATCGGGATTTGTCGGCACATCGGGCAGCTTTGCTGGCCTTGTTTTACCATTGTCGAAATGTCTTGTAACCGGGATTCTGAGACTGATCGGGTCTTCCCGGGAGAAGGAATATCCTTCGTTGACCGTGAGAGCTTGTGATGGGCTAAGTTGGGACACCCCTGCAGGGTATAAACTTTCGAGAGCCGTGCCCGCGGTTATGTGGTAGATGGGAATTTGTTAATATCCGGTTGTAGAGAACTTGACACTTAACTTAATTAAAATGAATCAACCACGTGTGTAGCCGTGCTGGTCTCTTCTCGGCGGAGTCAGGGAAGTGAACACGGTCCTAGCGTTATGTTTGTGCGTAAGTAGTTTCAGGATCACGTCTTGATCATTTATAGATTCTCGACCGCTGTGTTGCTTCTCTTCTTGCTCTCATTTGTGTATGTTAGCCACCATATATGCTTAGTGCTTGCTGCAGCTCCACCTCACTACTTTCTCCTACCCATAAGCTTAAATAATCTTGATCTCGCGGGTGTGAGATTGCTGAGTCATCGTGACTCACAGATACTTCCAAACAGTTGCAGGTGCCGATGATACCAGTGCAGGTGACGCAATCGAGCTCAAGTGGGAGCTCGATGAAGATCTTGTTCGTTGTTATGTTACGTTTCCTATTGATCAGTAGTGGAGCCCAGTTGGGACGGTCGGGGATCTAGCATTTGGGGGTTGTCTTCCTTTATTTTGGTTTCGTAGTTGGACCTTGATTGTATTCTGGATGATGTATGTTTAACTTGTTATTTGTGTGAAGTGGTGATTGTAAGCCAGTTCTTTATCCCTTTCTTATTCAGTACAAGGGATGTGTGAAGATTACCCCTCTTGCGACAAGCCTACCATGCGGCTATGCCTCTAAGTCGTGCCACGACATGTGGGAGATATAGCTGCATCATGGGTGTTACATCTAGCTTGGACTAGATAATCATACATAGTGTGCGAGAGGGACCTATAGATGGAGTATATATGCATGTGAACTAGAAAGACCCCCCCCCACACACACAAAGAGAGAGAGAGAGAGAGAGAGATGGAGAGAAAGCGAGAGGGACCAACAAGGTTTGTGTGTTGGATGCGTGCGACAAAATTGAAGATTATCGGCGAGAGAGAGAGAGAGAGAGAGAGAGAGAGTGACATCCCAAATTTTCAATTTGGAATGTTATACAATACATCATCATTGCATATCATATTTTATTGCGTTTGGTTGATCCTTGAAATTTCACGCAACTCAAGGACCCTCAGAGAGAGTTGGGGATTTCGTTATCTTCATATTTGAGTTTTCTCAAATTTTGAAAATAGGATCATTTGATTTTATTTATTTTATCTTCAATTATTTCTATTATAAAAATTATGAGAGAGGGAATAAAATGTCTTTCCCAAAATAAAGAAATATTGGGGATTTAATAAAAAATCAAATAAGATTTTATTTTGGTTTTATTTGCTATTTTATTTGAATTTAGGAAAAATTGCACGTTTTCAAAAAAATTGCATTTAGGGCCTAGAAAATGTTCATCATGTTCTAAATATTTTATTTAGACGGTGAAAATTTGTTTTGGCATTTTTAGAATTTTATTTATTTTTCTAGATTTTTTTAGTCGCAGCGAAATTGTTTTAAAAAAAACAAGACCCCGCGCCTGACTTGGCCAATGGCATAGCCGAGCAGGCCGGCCCAGCCAGCCGCCGCCGCCTCCCGCCGGGTCGGGACAGGAGTCCGGGGAGGACCCGCCTCCCGAGGCCGACCCCTCCCCCAAGTCGCCGCCTCTCCCCCTTTATAACCCCGCCGCCGCCCCCCTGCAGCCCCACACCCGCCGCCGCATCACCACGCCTGACGTCCCGCCGCCGCGTCGCAGCCGCCGCCCCGCGCCGCCTGCCGCCCCGCACCACCCACCACCACCGGAGCCCCGCCGGAGCCTCGCCGAAGCCCCGACTGAGGTAGCCGCCGCCCCGATTTTCTAAGAAAAGTCGTTTTGGTTTTTTTGAAAACCCTAGTTTTTCGTTTTTTTAATAGATCGGTTTTTCTTCGGCTTATTTATTTAGCGAGCGTTTGCTCGTCCGTTCGTTTTAACGAACGCGTTCTTCGTTTCAAGTTCGTCATTTTTCTTTTCTCGGATTAAATCCGTGATTTTCCTGATCACGATTTCTGATCCGATGTTCGTTTTAGTTTAACTTTTCGCTCGTTTGTCGGAATCAGGCGATTCAAGCGCCTGGAGTTTCGTCTTGAAACCCTCTTTCTGTTTAACCAACTCAAACAAGATTTTGCCTTAGTAAAAATTGAGTTAGACCCAGAATAGTAAATGAAGCTTGTTTCTTTTGTCGTTTGTCTTTCATTGCTTCGTTCGATTTGGTTCTTTAGCCAACCGAAGTTCTTAAGTTGAACTATCTGGTTAGATCTCTTATTCGAGTTTTCCCCATGCATTAGATGAGTACTTATTGTATGCTTGTTTGTTTGCGATAGAGTACCCAGAGTGCGCCGCTTGCTACTTTAAATCACTAGGTTTCGCGGATCATCAGCAAGGCAAGTAACACTTTGATCATACCTCCTCCTACCCAGTTTTTATTGCATTAGATCAATCCTCACACATTGCATTGATTAGTATCTAATTAAATTGTGGGTTTGGGAAGTAGATGAGGTAGTACCTATTACCTGTTATTATCAAACCTTTGGGAGTTACTTCTACGTTTGCTTATTATGCCATGCTATGCCAGTAGACGTGGATTGGGTGAGAGAAATCCATGACAGATGTGAGTTTGTTAAATTAATGGTTTATCTAAGGTGGCAACTTAAATACACATCTGGGTGGATTGAGGCACCTGGGTATTCCAGCGATTGCCTGTTTTTCTTCGGACCGCCACCCAGGCCCAAAGGGATCATGAGATTATTCATACTAGAAACTTCCGTGTGCAGCCACAAGCTATTATGGGCTATAGCATAGTTGACTAAGTCGTGTAAACTCTTACAGTGGTAGACTAGCAGATGTAGGGGATGTAGGTGGTACGGTCTACCCATCGTAAGGTGCTAGTGCTTCTGAAAGACTTTGTATCGGTCATCCGTTTCTCAAACACCATGTAGTGCGAGAATCTCAATGGAGGAGATCGAGTATTGTAGGGAAAAGTGCGCAAACCTCTGTAGAGTGTATAAACTAATCATGGTTAGCCGTGTCCCCAGTTATGGACGACTTGAGTATCTGGTACTTGGATTATCATGTGAATCTCAACATGTTACTCTAATTAATTTTTTTGGGTTTTAATGATGATGCTTAATTGGGATTGAGAATGCTGTCAACCATTCTCAATGTTTAACAACTACCATGATAGTTAGATAAATTTATTCCTTTGCAGTAGGGAAAAATTGGCTTTACACAAAACTGTAACCATAGAGCTTTCCACCAGCCAAATATGCATATAGTATAGCATGTTTCTTTCATTGCTCTCTATGTGTTACTATGCCAGCATATTCCATGTGCTGGCCTGTTTCGGGCTGCAACGTTCATGTTGCAGACTTTTCAGATGATGATTAAGGTGTTTTTAGGTCGTGGTTCTATACTCAGTGATGCCGTTGGAGTTGATGGACTCGCTTAACTTCCAAGCCTTCAGCTGTTATCGTTATTAGATGGCCTTAAGTCATATTTATTGTAATAAGTTCTCTTTTGAGACACTCGATGTAATAAGTGTGTGATTGCTACTCTGTTATAAATCCTTCAAGTACTATGTGGTGTCAGCATTACTGATCCAGGGATGACACCGGTGCACAGAGATTGGACCGTTTGAGGTCTGGTCGCTACAAGATGCTATCAGAGCACACGCTGACTATAGGACATGACCACTAAGCTAAAGCCCTAGATCACTACTCACTCTTCTCATTCTGACCTCTCATCTTTTCTACTCTTTTAGGATGGCGGATGCAAGGAACAAGTTCACGCAACCGGATGAAGATACACCCTTTGGACGTCATTTGAAGGAAGTCACTAGATATCTGAACATAGGAGTACCAAGCTTCACCGGAACCTACAACACCACATTACCTGAAGAAGAGTGCTGGATGATTCAAGTTCAAGTTCCAGGAAGGTCGTTCATGCCAATCACTGAGCCCATAGAGTTTTCTTTTGATGCACCAACATGGAGTCTAGGAAAGAGCATGGCAGCTCACATCGCCATGGGACGCATTGGAGAAGTTTACCGCAATGATCTCAAGGATACTATTTACCAGATTTGTGGGCGCCGAGATGAGCACTGGGAGATGACCAGTACCAGGAAGGATAGATCAATTGCAGCTTTTATCCAGGAGTTAAACCAGCACATTCAACATCGGGAGAACCAGATGTGCGCCGACATGATAGATCTGAAGAAGGCGAGGACAAGAATCAAGGAATTGGAGGAAGAACTCAAGGCTACACGAGAAGATTATGAAGAGGAAATCGAAGTACTAGTGGATAAGAATGCCGACCTAACAATGAAGATCAGAATATTTATGGGAGGCCCTACACCAGTAGAAGAAGACGAAGAACCCAAGGAGATTCGCCTGGAAGACTACATCATCATCGACGACACCGACTCAGACCCAGATGATAGCGATGATGACTATGTTGATGAAGCTAGAGCAGATATCATGGAGTCTGCAACCGAAGAATATTTCTAGTAGACCACCCCATCAGTAGTAGTAGTCCACCATGTAATTATAGTAGTCCGAGCACTTTTTCGATAGTTAGATCGATTGTATGCCCTTATTTGATTAAATGAAGTGAATTGTTTGCTCTTGCCTCATGTGCATATGGGTAGTGTTTTCTCTTTAGACCCCTCTCTATTCTTAAATCTCATCTTTTCTAAACCATCAGATGCCTCCGACACGTGACCCCGGATTTACCTTCCCACCAGAGCTCACTCAGTTGATCCAGCAGCAGAACACATTGATGCAGTTGCTAGTCCAGAATCAGAATCAGGGAAACAACAACAACAACCCACCACCACCACCTGTTGATCACTTAGCCTGTTTTTCTTAGGCTGAATTCGCTGGTGTTTTCCAGTAGCACTGAGCTGATAGTAGCAGATGATTGGCTCTGGAAGACAGCAAGGGAGTTGACCACGGCAGGATGCACAGATGCGGAAAAAGTGAAGTTTGCCGCACACCAGCTGGAAGGACCCACAGCATCATGGTGGGAGAATTTCACGGCCACCTTCCCTGTCGACACTGTCACATGGGACTAGTTCCAGCAGGCTTTCTGTACTGCCCATGTTTCAGCAGGAGCTATGGCCCTAAAGAAGCGAGAGTTTCGCAACTTGCGCCAAGGAGGAAGGACAGTTGGCCAGTATGTGGAGGACTTTAGTAAGCTAGCATGTTATGCCCCAGATGACGTTGCTACAGATGCAGCTAAGCAGGAGAAGTTTCTGGAAGGACTGAATGATGAGTTGAGCATGCAGTTGATGGTAGCAACCTTCAACAACTACCAGGAGTTGGTAGATCGTGCTCTCATGATTGAAGGGAAGCAGCAGCAAATTGAAAACCGCAAGAGGAAGTATGGACAAGGGAAGTACAATTCTGGAGCTCAGCAGAAGCCACGTTTTACCCCTAGGCCGGGAGGACATTTTTAGCATACCCATGGAGGAGGTAGCTCCACAATCACAATGGCACCAACAATGGTAATGGGAATGGAGGAAGCAACGGTCAGAACCGTACCAACCCATCATCCCCAGCCAAGAGAGACCTGAGCCATGTCACTTGCTTTAAGTGCCAGAAGACCGGACATTACGCTAATGAATGTCCTGAAGCCCAGAATGGAAATAGCAATGGAAGCTCTGGGAAGAATACGAGCCCTTTCAATAGGGGGCAGGTGAACCATGTAAATGTGGAGGAAGTTGAAGCCCAGCCCGATGGAGTAATAGGTACGTTTTTGGTTAAGTCATTTACTGCACTCGTTCTTTTTTGATACTGGTGCATCGCATTCATACATATCAAGGGGATTTGTGGATAAGTATAAACTGCCAACCCAAGCCCTTAGGTCACCCATGTTAGTAACCTCGTCTGGAGCAGAGTATATGGCTAGTCTATGGTGTGATCGGTTACCATTAAGGATTGGTAATTATGTTTTTCCCTCGGACCTAATAGTATTTGTATCTCAAGGATTGGATGTTATATTAGGCATGGATTGGTTATCGAAGTATGAGGGGAACATTGAATGTGCCAGTAAGTCAATTTTGCTTACCACCCCAGAAGGAAGAAGGATCAAGTATGTATCCCGACATGTGCCGAAGAGGACTCAAGTAAATTGCCTAACAGGAATTGTGCAGGAGGAAGTACCAGTAGTGAAGGATTTCCCTGATGTATTTCCAGAAGAGTTGTCAGGCATGCCACCGAATAGAGATATTGAGTTTTTGATTGAGCTTTTGCCAGGCACAGGGCCAATATCTAAGAGACCATATAGGATGCCCGCAAAGGATTTGGTGGAGATTAAGAAGCAGATTAAGGAGTTACTGGATAAAGGCTATATTCGCCCAAGTTCTTCACCTCGGGGATCGCCAGTACTTCTAGTAGAGAATAAGGATGGATCGTTAAGGATGGTTGTTGATTATCGAGGATTGAATGAAGTAACCATCAAGAACAAGTACCCACTACCGATGATCAATGATCTATTTGATCGATTGCAAGGAGCTAAGGTATTTTCCAAGATCGACCTGCGATCAGGATACCATCAGTTGAAGATTCGAGAACAGGATATACCTAAAACAGCTTTTACCACCAGGTATGGGCTATACGAGTATACCGTTATGTCATTTGGTCTGACTAACGCACCTGCATATTTTATGAACATGATGAACAAAGTGTTTATGGAGTTTTTGGATAAGTTCGTCGTAGTGTTCGTTGATGATATCCTTGTTTACTCGAAGAATGAAGAGGAGCATAAGGAGCATTTGCGTTTGGTACTTGGAAAGCTCAGAGAACATCAGTTATACGCCAAGTTTAGCAAATGTGAGTTTCGGTTGAAGGAAGTTGGATTCCTCAGACACGTTATATCTGGAGAAGGTATAGTAGTGGATCTCACCAAGGTTGACACTGTGACAAATTGGGAAGCGCCAACAACAGTTGGAGAGATCTGAAGTTTTCTTGGGGCTTGCAGGATACTACCGGAGGTTCATTAAAAATTTCTCGAAGATTGTGAAACCTACGACGGAGTTGTTGAAGAAGGATACCAAGTTCGTATGGACCGAGGAATGTGAGGCTAGTTTCCAGGAGTTGAAGAAACGTCTGGTTACATCACCAGTGCTGATTTTGCCAGATCAGACCAAGGATTATGAGGTGTATTGCGACGCTTCACGTCGAGGACTTGGAGCAGTGCTTATGTAGGAAGGAAGAGATGTTTCATATGGCTCACGACATCTTAAGCCTCATGAGTTGAATTATGCTACGCATGATTTGGAGTTAGCAGCCGTAGTGCATGCATTGAAGACTTGGAGACATTTTCTCATTGGAAACCATTGTGAGGTGTACACGGATCACAAGAGTTTGAAGTACATTTTCATGTAGAAGGAGTTGAATCTCAGACAAAGGAGATGGTTGGAACTCATCAAGGATTATGATATGAGATTACATTATCACCCTGGAAAGGCTAACATAGTAGTTGACGCGTTGAGCCGTAAAAGTCATGTCAACACCTTAATGACAGGAGATCTACCAAGGGAGTTAGCCAAAAATCTTCGTGAGCTATGTTTGGAGATAGTTCCGAGAGGCTATGTAGCAGCATTGGAGATTCATTCTACGTTGATGGATAAGATCAGAGAAGCCCAGAAGACTGACAAGGAGATTGCCTCTATTAAGGAGAAAATGAGCAAAGGAAAAGCTAAAGGATTTTGTGAGGATGAGCACGATACCTTATGGTTTGAAGACCGTGTTTATGTGCCTAATGATTCAGAGATCAGGAAGTTAATTCTGCAAGAGGCCCATGATTCACCATATTCGATTCACCCATGAAATACCAAGATGTATTTGGATTTGAAGGATATTTTCTGGTGGACCGGAATGAAGAAGGATATTGCGGAGTAGGTAGCAGTTTGTGATGTATGTCAGAGAGTAAAGGCAGAGCATCAGAAGCCAGCAGGATTGCTGCAGCCATTGCCGATACCCGAATGGAAGTGGGATAAGTTAGGCATGGATTTTATCACAGGATTGCCTAGAACTCGTTCAGGCTATGACTCGATATGGGTTGTAGTCGACCGTTTGACAAAGGTAGCTCATTTCATCCCAGTGAAGACTACCTATACCAGTGCAAAGTTAGCAAAGATATACATGACCAGAATCGTATGTCTGCATGGAGTTCCAAGGAGCATTGTATTAGATAGAGGAACCCAGTTTACCTCAAAGTTCTGGAATCAGTTGCATGAAACCTTGGGTACCAGGCTAGAATTCAGTACAGCTTTCCATCCGCAGACAGATGGACAGACTAAGAGAGTCAATCAGATTTTGGAGGATATGCTGAGAGTTTGTGCGCTAGATTACAGATCTAGTTGGGACGAGAATTTTCCATACGCAGAGTTCTCCTATAACAACAGTTATCAATCCAGTTTGAAGATGGCCCCTTTCGAAGCCTTGTACGGAAGGAGGTGCAGGACCCCATTGTCGTGGGATGAAGTTAGAGGCCGACAGTTGTTTGGACCGGATCTGATTAAGGACTCTGAACAGAAGGTGAAATTGATTCGCGATAGACTCAAGGTAGCCCAGTCCAGGTAGAAGAGCTACGCAGATTCTAAACGCAAGGAGACAGTTTACGAAGTCGGAGACCGAGTTTATCTTCGAGTATCTCCACTTCGAGGAGTTAAGCGCTTTGGAGTTAAGGGAAAGTTAGTGCCACGTTTTGTAGGACCATACAAAGTTTTGGAGCGTATGGGAGAAGTAGCCTACAAGTTGGAATTGCCCGAAGGATTTTCAGGAGTTCACGATGTGTTCCATGTTTCCCAGTTGAAGAAGTGCCACACAGAGATGGCTGACATACCGCTGAGAGACACAGTGCCGCTGGAAGCGATTCAGTTGGACAGTGATTTGACCTATGAGGAGAAACAAGTCAAGATTCTTGAGTATGCCAGCCGAGTCACCCGCAGCAAGGTTATCAAGTTTTGCAAAGTTCAGTGGAGCCACCACACGGAGGATGAAGCCACCTGGGAACGAGAGGAAGATCTGTTAAAGGACCACCCTCACCTATTTTCTAGCCAACCCGAATCTCGAGGGCGAGATTCATCTTAAGGGGGGTAGGTTTGTAACATCCCAAATTTTCAATTTGGAATGTTATACAATAGATCATCATTGCAAATCATATTTTATTGCATTTGGTTGATCCTAGAAATTTCACGCAACTCAAGGACCCTCATAGAGAGTTGGGGATTTTGTTATCTTCATATTTGAGTTTTCTCAAATTTTGAAAATAGGATCATTTGATTTTATTTATTTTATCTTCAATTATTTCTATTATAAAAATTATGAGAGAGGGAATAGAATGACTTTCCCAAAATAAAGAAATATTGGGGATTTAATAAAACAATCAAATAAGATTTTATTTTGGTTTTATTTGCTATTTTATTTGAATTTAGGAAAAATTGCATGTTTTCAAAAAAATTGCATTTAGGGCCAAGAAAATGTTCATCCTGTTCTAAATATTTTATTTAGACGATGAAAATTTGTTTTGGCATTTTTAGAATTTTATTTATTTTTCTAGATTTTTTTAGTCGCAGCGAAATTGTTTTAAAAAACGAGACCCCGCGCCCGACTGGGCCAAGGGCCCAGCCGAGCAGGCCGACCCAACCAGCCGTCGCCCGAGTCTGGGGAGAACCCGTCTCCCGAGGCCGACCCCTCCCCCAAGTCGCCGCCTCTTCCCCCCCTTTATAACACCGCCGCCGCCCCCCTGCAGCCCCACACCCGCTGCCGCCTCCCCACGCCTGCCGCAGCCGCCGCCCCGCGCCGCAGCCACCGCCCCGCGCTGCAGCCGCCGCCCCATGGCTCCGCACCACCCACCGCCACTGGAGCCCCGCTGGAGCCTCACTGGAGCCCCGAGCCGAGGTAGCCGCCGCCCTGGTTTTCTGAGAAAAGCCGTTTCGGTTTTTTTGAAAACCCTAGTTTTTCATTTTTTTAATAGATCGGTTTTTCTCCCCTTTATTTATTTAGCGAGCGTTCGCTCGTTTGTTCGTTTTAACGAACGCGTTCTTTGTTTAGTTCCTGTTAGCGGACTTTCCTTCGTTAAATCGTTCGTCGTTTTTCATTTCTCGGATTAAATCCATGATTTTCCTGATCGCGATTTCTGATCTGATGTTCGTTTTAGTTTAACTTTTCGCTCGTTTTTCGGAATCAGACGATTCAAGCGCCTGGAATTTTTTCTCGAAACCCTCTTTCCGTTTAACCAACTCAAACAAGATTTTGCCTCAGTAAAAATTGACCTAGATCCAGAATAGTAAATGAAGCCTGTTTCTTTTGCCGTTTGTCTTTCGTTGCTTTGTTCGATTTGGTTCTTTTGCCAACCATAGTTCTTAAGTTGAACTATCTGGTTAGATCTCTTATTCGAGTTTTCCCCGTGAATTAGATTAGTACTTATTGTATGCTTGTTTGTTTGCGATATAGTACCCGGAGTGCGCCGCTTGCTACTTCAAATCGCTAGGTTTCGCGGATCATCAGCAAGGTAAGTAACACTTTGATCATACCTCCTCCTACCCAGTTTTTATTGCATTAGATCAATCCTCACACATTGCATTGATTAGGATCTAATTAAATTGTGGGTTTGGGAAGTATATGAGGTAGTACCTATTACCTATTATTATCAAACCTTTGGGAGTTACTTCTACGTTTGCTTATTATGCCATGTTATGCCAGTAGACGTGGATTGGGTGAGTGAAATCCATGACAGATGTGAGTTTGTTAAATCAATGGTTTATCTAAGGTGGCAACTTAAATACACATCTAGGTGGATTGAGGCACCTGGGTATTCCAGCGATTGCCTGTTTTTCTTCGGACCGCCACCCAGGCCCAAAGGGATCATGAGATTATTCATACTAGAAACTTCTGTGTGCAGCCACAAGCTATTATGGGCTCTAGCATAGTTGACTAAGTCGTGTGAACTCTTACAGTGGTAGACTAGCAGATGTTGGGGATGTAGGTGGTATGGTCTACCCATCATAAGGTGCTAGTGCTTCTGAAAGACTATGTCTCGGTCATCCGTTTCTCAAACACCATGTAGTTCGAGAATCTCAACGGAGGAGATCGAGTCTTGTGGGGAAAAGTGCGCAAACCTCTGCAGAGTGTATAAACTAATCATGGTTAGCCGTGTCCCCGGTTATGGACGACTTGAGTATTTGGTACTTGGATTATCATGTGAATCTCAACATGTTACTCTAATTAATTTTTTTGGGTTTCAATGATGATGCTTAATTGGGATTGAGAATGCTGCCAACCATTCTCCATGTTTAACAACTACCATGATAGTTAAATAAAATTTATTCCTTTGCAGTAGGGAAAAATTGGCTTTACGCAAAACTGTAACCATAGAGCTTTCCACCAGCCAAATATGCATATAGTATAGTCTGTTTCTTTCATTGCTCTCTATGTGTTACTATGCCAGCATATTCCATGTGCTGACCCATTTCAGACGATGATTAAGGTGTTTTTAGGTCGTGGTTCTATACTCAATGATGCCGTTGGATTTGATGGACTCGCTTAACTTCCAAGCATTTGGCTGTTATCGTTATTAGATGGCCTTAAGCCACATTTATTGAATAAGTTCTCTTTTGAGACACTCGATGTAATAAGTGTGTGATTGCTACTCTGTTATAAATCCTTCAAGTACTGTGTGGTGTAAGCATTACTGATCCAGGGATGACACCAGAGCACAGAGATTGGACCGTTTGAGGTCTGGTCGCTACAGAGAGAGAGAGAGAGAGTAGGAGTCCGGGAGAGGGTGAGGTCGCGTTTTATGCATCAAAGACTGATATAAACCATGTTTCGATATAAACTTGCATTCAAATATTTAAATTGGAGAACATGTTGTCTGCAATCCACACATGAACAGATATATGCGTATATCAAACAAGTTCATTAATTTGACTTTCAACATGTTCATGGAGTACTATAATACTGCACAACATGCTACTCGATTGAGGTGTTCAATTTTGGATTTAGTTTACTATTTTGCCCTGGTGAACGAGCTATTTCATTGAATCGAGATATTTCATTTCGGGTTTGATTCCCGTTTTTGAGTGGGTCAACTATTTGTCGTATAGTAAATCGCTAGCAACGAGCATGTAAAAACACATTACTCCCGGGCATCATCTCTCCATCTAATAAAGAAGTGGCAAGCTAATATTTCAAAATTTGATTCAAATTTACTTGGTAAGGTAGACGTGGATGCTTGTTCTCCCTAATTTTGAACGAACCGTTAAGCATCCTCTGCTCGGTGGAATTCGCCCGAGCAAATAAATGGGAGATGCGAAATTACCGTCCTATGTGGGACACACATCAATTGGCCTGTTGTACATCGAGGGTAGGTTCGTAACTTCATCCAAGCGTGCCTTCTCCTCGGCCGAAATGACACGTGTCAAATAATTCATAAACCATGGTCGGCAAAACATGCTCTCCTCGCCCGAAATAGCTCGCGCCCACTATTTGAAAACACGCTCTCCTCACCCGAAATCGCTCGTGCCCACTATATTTCAAAACACGCCCTCCTCGCCCGAAATCGCTCCCACCCACTATTTGGGGAGAAGCAAAGTTACTCTACTATCCCCGATCCCCGGCCCTCAGTACGCAGACCCAAGATGAGAAGCCTAAAGGCAGGGGTAGAACTGTAACTCCCCCTCACATTTCAGACAAATGCGTCCATAAAACATGGTTCCACTCCCCTCCCAATTTCCCCCCATTCATACCTCGTGGGCGCCAAATCACCTTCTCCCTGGAAGCTCCCTTCTCCCGAGCCGCGAAACCTCAACCCCTCCTCCATGGCGCCCCCACCGCACCAATTTCACAGCCGCCCTCCTCCCTAATGCCGGCGACGCTGTCCATTTGCCGTCGTGCACAGGGTCGTGTGCCTCTTACTCCGTGCTGCTGGAGCTGCCTCAACGACAGTCGCGTGAACCATACCGGAGCCGATTCACCCCCGCCTTTGTTCACGGCGCCAGAGCGGCTCCAGCTTCGGATCCGTCCAGAGTCCCAGCGCTGCTTCCCCATAGCCGTCTACCATCGCAACATCGTTGTTTCCCTGTCGCCGGTCGCCACCGCAACCGCACCGGCCTCACCGACTCGGCGGCTGGACCTGCCTACTTCACCATGCCGCCAGATAGGTCGCACCCTCATCTTAAATCACTTTATTTAGGCGTTAGTTGTTTGAATTTTTATTCTGGTCCAATTGATTCCCAATGGGAAGCAACACCCCTCGAGGCGGCGGAGCTCCTAGGCTGCCGGTTGGCTGGTGTCTAACCTAAGGGTGAGGGGCCGCAAGTTCGCCGCGGAAGCAGCGCTTAGATGGCTATCTTAGAGTTGCGTGGGTTGAAGGTATTGTCGCCGCCGGATCTGGATGACGGGGAGTCTTTGTGGATTGGCCCGGGGGCGGCGCAACCACGGTATAGCGATGGGGCGGGGAGCGGGGTTTTGGCCGGGGCCACGGACGGTGGAGGCAGGCTGCTCTGCCGTTGGTCGCTGGCTCTTCGGGGAAGATTCCTAACAGTGTCAGCCGGGAGGCACAAGACGGCCATCAAGCCATCCGGCGTAAATCGGACAGTACCAAAATAAAATAAAATCGTGTGACCCAAATTTAGTCTTCATTCAATAGACGTGTGACCACTCTCGTACCATTCTGTTGATCTCCTAGTGTATTTCTTCAGATCAAAGAGATGTGTCGTTCTTAACATTATACGTTATCTGCATCTTCAGCCACACCGTCTTCGGACTCACCGCGGCTGCTCCAACAAGGGAAGCATACACCAGAAGGGAGCTATAGTCCCCACTCAACGGTTCCCTCCATCGAATGTGCGTGCCCGACATGGACAGCCACAACAACTGCAGGGCCATCGACAAGTCAGCACATGATGCTCACTCCTATGGATGGCGGCCAGATAGGTTGTACCCTCATCTTACTTGTGTGCAACATTTATGGCTTTGTTATTCATCTAAGCATGGAAAATAGATTATCACATTTCACTGTATATTCATGCTGATCTCTTACAGTTCTTGTTCAGGAGTTAACGGTGTTCCATAGTTCAGCTAAGATACTTGTTCTTTAGGTAACGTTGTTCCATAGTTATCATCCATCGGCCAATGCTATCCCACAGGCTAGTGATTATAGTATGATACCACTTCTACTATTACCTATGTTGTTCTTTAATACTTTTGTGTGCCATCTAGTTAATCTCGAGTACAAACGATACATATTCTGTAGCTTTCATCTGTGTTCTCCCTTTAGTTTTTGAGACCTGTTGCTTCTAGTTAACCCAGTCCTACTATTTATGTCATCTCCTACAGGCACTCATTACATAAATCTAACTACTAGTTGTCTTCCATGCATGTCAGATATAATTGCACACACTGATATATCCACAAGAACCTCATGGAGCAATGTAAAGGCCAATAAACTTGATGTCAATGATACCCAATATGATGGAACATGTAAAGGCAGTTCTTCAGAAGACTTGCAGAAAGATGTCGAATCCTCTTCACCCCACAAGGTCCTTGCTCTAACTTGGCCCATGATATGGGTACAACATGCATATAATGTCCTGGAGTGTATCTACTCTGTTGCAATGCCATGTGCTTAGCATGCTCATCATGCATGTAAATATGTCATGCCTTCCTGTTTTTCAATACCTATTCCATTCATGATAACATGTTTTCAAATTCAAGTACTGTCATTCTACTCTATCGCAATGCCATCTGCTTAATTTGGACATCATGCTTCTGAATATTTTATGCATTGTTATTCATCAGTATGTACTTCAACTGTCTACCATACCATGTTTTTTACATTGAAGTATTCTTCTAGTGCTCTGTTGCAATGCCATCTTAGTTTCCCAATCATACACGTGTATGGTGCCTTAGTTTTTTCTATACATATTCCGCTAGCATACATTTTAACATTCAACTAGTGTTTTTTTACTGTCTTGTCCTGTCGTATCCCTAGCTCTTACACCATACTCCCTCCGTTCGGATTACATGTTGCCAAAATGGATAAAAAAGGATGTATCTAGAACTGAAATACGCCTAGACCCATCCATTTTTTTTCCGGATGGAGGGAATACATGTCAATATGTCATGCCTTTCTATTCTTCGGTACCTATTCCATCTCTCTGCTGCAGCATGTTTTATAATTGAAGCACCATTCTTCTATACAAGGCATACAAGGGGAAGACGACTATGTTAGAATCTGAAGGGTTACAAACCAGGTCTTTGCAAAAGATCCAAACGCCAGGAGATAATAAACCAACTCCAGCTTTTATAGATACTGCTCCAGCATAGAGAAACCCAACTCCTACTAATAATAAGCAGGTTCCAGTGGCCAAAGAACTAGTCCGCTCCGGTCCAGCAAAAATATGTCAACTCCATTCTAAGAAGCGTGTGTGTATCCTTGCATCGCGGAATTTTATAGCATGCTGATCATATTTTCTACATGTTTCTTACCCATCTCTCTTTTAGAAAATAAGCTTAATAGATAGAAGAATTTCTGCACTAGTATCATCTATGAGGAAAGATTCTTGCGGGAATTCTCCGTGCTCCAATGCAGATGTAAGTACCTGTTGTATATCACTATATTTTGACATCGGCATGTATTTTGTTAATCGGCGTGAATCCAACCTTTATCTGATCTAAATTTAGCTGTAGAAAAATGTATGATTAAAGGCCACAATGTTGATTTTTGTAAGGAAAACTGCCTGGTAGTTTTGCATCCTCAGCTGCATGAGTGTACTATCTCATATCAGTGGGTTTGATCACTTTGGTTCTGCAGGGGTTTTCAGTGTGTTTTTTTACTGTGTTGTCCTGTCGTATCCCTAGCTCTTACATCATACTCCCTCCGTCCGGATTACATGTCGCAGAAATGGATAAAACTGGATGTATCTAGAAATGCAATACGCCTAGACCCATCCATTTATTTCCGGATGGAGGGAATACATGTCAATATATCATGCCTTTCTATTCTTCGGTACCTATTCCATCTCTGTTGTAGCATGTTTTATAATTGAAGCACCATTCTTCTATATAAGGCATGCAAGGGGAAGACGACTATGTTAGAATCTGAAGGGTTACAAACCAGGTCTTTGCAAAAGATCCAAACGCCAGGAGATAATAAACCAACTCCATTTTTCATAGATACTGCTCCAGCACAGAGAAATCCAACTCCCACTGATAATAAGCAGATTCCAGTGGCCAAAGAACTAGTCCGCTCCAGTCCAGCAAAAGAATGTCAACTCCATTCTAAGAAACGTGTGCGTATCCTCGCATCATGAAATTTTATAGCATTCTGATCATATTTTCTACATGTTTCTTGCCCATCTCTCTTTTAGAAAATAAGGTTAAATGATAGAAGACTTCCTTCATTGGGATTGTATTCGAGGAAAATATCTTGCGGGAATTCTCTTTGCTCCAATGCTGATGTAAGTACATGTTGTATATCACTATGTTTTTACATCAGCATGTATTTTATTAATTGGCGTGAATCCAGCCTTTATCTAATCTAAAATTAGTTGTAGAAAAATGTTAAAGGCGCCAATGTTGATTTTTGTAAAGAAAACTGCCTGGTAGTTTTGCATACTGAGTTGCATGAGTGTACTATCTCATATCATGCACGTTGCTGAATTGTAGTGCCGCTCTGGTTGCCCATTCATTCATTCATTGTGTCAATGTTGTTTTCGTATTACCTTACCTAGCTGATGATAGTTGTGCCATATTGTGTTAATTTGGTGTTGGCTAGTTGCCCAAACGTTCGTTGTGCCAATGTTGCTTTCCTATTATCTGACTTGGCCAATTATAGCAATGCTAGTGTCTTAATTTGGTGCAGGATGCTGAAGATAAGAAGAAAAACTCTGAAAATAGCAAGGCAACCCCATTGTTTCTTTCCAATAAATCTAGGCCAGGTAATATGGCAATAACTCATGATCAATCTAATTGGTTCCCCTCCTAATTTATGTTATGATGCAGTGGTCGAGACACTCTCCACTATCAATAATACAAGCCTGCCAAAATCGCCATCTAAATCTATTCAATATCCTCTATCTCAAATGCAACGGAAAAAATGTTTGTTTGTGAACCAATTAATGGCTGAAGGAATGATGGAAATGGTGGAGGAATCAGAGGTGCAGAATCGTGTGACACAACAACTGATCAAGGTTTTTAGAGATAGTGTAGCAAAGCAGCAAGTACTTGCCCACATGCTTATGGGCATCATCCGTGCTGAGGTTGCAGATTGTGACGTTGTAGATCATTAGGTTCTGTTCATTTATTTGCACTGGCATCAATCTTTGATTGTCCAGTGGATGTAATTTCCTGTAATATATGCTGGATGTGCAATGTTTTCCCTGTATGTCGTACCTTTGCTTGATCAGTTTTGGTCCTGTGCATAATTGCTCGTTGTAATGGGCTCAAATTATCTAATTTGGCCTAAAGACATGTACGAACTTTAGTGGGCCCATTAAGTTAATGGGTCGTTACTAGGCCGAAAGTTAATGGTCAGCCCTCTTAACTCCCGAGTCGTTAACAGGCCGACATCGAAGCAGGCAATAGGTGGGACAAATTGATTTCACGGACCGTTACTTAGTTTGGGCTACATATGGCCCAACTATACTTTGGGACTTTAGCAGGCCAAAAGAGACAGCGGGCTTGTATTGGACCGCTAAGAGGCCAAAAGTCATGTCGTATTGTAAATGGCCCAACTGTGTTGTGGGCCTTTAGCATGCCGAAAGAGAAACCAGGCTCGTATGGACCATGAAGGGCATGGGCCGTTAAAAGGCCAAAACTCAGGTCCGACTACAAATGGCCCAACAGATATATGGGTCGTCAACAGGCTGAAAGACACACCGTGCCGGAAATTGGCCCAACACTTAAATGGGTCGCTAAAAGGCCGAAACTCAGGTCCGACTACAAATGGCCCAACTCATTTATGGGCTGTCAACAGGCTGAAAGACACACCGGGACGGAAATTAGCCCAACATTTAAATGGGTCGCTAAAAGGCCGAAAGATGCACATCGTGAAAATTGGCCCATCCACTGAATGGGCCGTTAACAGGCCAAAATCTCATCGGGACGATATTGAGCCCAAATATATAGCGGGCTGTTAACGGGCTTGAACTGACGATGGGCTGCAATGGTGTCGAATCTTTAACGGGCCGTTGATGGGCCGAATTGGCACATCTCATATGGGTCGTGAGCTTAAATGGACCTGACACAAGTAGGCCTTATATGGGCTGGCCTGCTAATTTTACTGGGCCGGCCTTTTTCACCGGAATGGGCCACTATTGGGTCGTGCCACGTGTCGACCTATCATAGGCGCCTCCTGTCCAATGAGTGGATGACATCTATCCCAACGGTGAGGCAACACGTGTTTCCTCCGGCCAATGATGATTCTACACGTGGAAAATACCCATTGGTCTGGCTGTTAACAGGTTATCGGATCCAAAACCGGACCCGATAGCTTAACGGCGTTCCATTATGGTGGATGCCACGTCTCGGTCACCCTTGACGAAAGCACTTCTGTGACGCACGATTTATCGTCATGGAAGTGGACACTTCCGTGATGATAATTTTGGTAATGTCATGGAACACTTCTACGACAGCACAGGTATGCCTATCTTGATTCTGTCATAAAATCATCATGGATGTACATGCATGACAAAAAACGCGACCTACAGTGAAAACATGTATCATCACGGAAGTGTTTTTTTGTAGTGCTACTACGACACGTGCGCACCTCTACATCGACCAGTATGTACGTACACGTTCGCGACCAGAATGACAACGCTATGTACGCTTCAACCAGGTGGGTCCCGACTGTCAGGCACTTCCTGCGTGCGAAGATGTAGCTGGTGAGTCCCAGAAGTCAGGGGGCAAATCGTTTTTTGCCCGAACGCACTTCCTTGCGTGCGAAGATGTAGCTGGTAGGTCCCAGCAGTCAGGGGGGAAACGTTTTTTTTCTCGTGAAATACGGTTGCCCGTCTGGTGGGTCCCTGCTGTCAGGTGGAGGAATCATTATTTTCCGCGTAATAAGGAGGTACTTCCTTGCTGCGGCTGTGGACCCAGCTGTCAGCCTCTCCATGTACAGTCCACGTCCGATGGAAGCCGTTCATTGACCACGTTGACCATGCCGCCGAGAGCACTAGGGCGATGGACGACAGTGAGGCCTAGGAAGGGGACGACGCGGAGCCGGGGAAGACGCAGCAGTGGATGCCCACGCGTAGAGGAGTGTGAGGGTTCACTGGTTCACTGCGGTGTGAGGCTGCCGTCGCCGCAGAATAACAGGGGGTGTGGGTGAGTAGAGGGATGGCCTAGCCAGCGGTGGGAGTAGTAGGGGGTGGTGAGGCCTCTACGACATCGCAGCCGGCCACGGGAGGCAGGAGCATGAGGCATGACCGGCGCTGGTTTGGGCGGCTGGAGCAAGAAGACCAGAGGTTGAAGAAGCACTACGGCCGTTGGATGGACATCGTACGGTCACTGCAGCTAGAATCGTTTATATTGACTAAGTTAACAAATCCCTTGGTACGCGTCAACTTAGTAGGTCCGCAGTTCAGCCTCCGAAACGGTGCGCCCCAGATGTCGGGGGAAGGAATCATTTTTTGGGCGGCTGAAGCAAGAATATCCGAGATTGAAGAAGAAGCACGACATCCGTTGGATGGACATCCAACGGCCACCGCTGCCAGAACCGTGTGTTGTTGACAAAGCCTTACATACGCGTCAACTTAGTTTTTTTAGGGGATGCGTCAACTTAGAAGGCCCACAAGTGTGTGGCAGAGAACATATAGCCCATTTGCGATTTGTAAGAATGTACAACCCATTCTTTAATTCTAATGGAATTTACTACAGCCCATTTACAGTTTGTTAAAAGTACAGCCCATTTTCTAGCTAGGACAAGGATTAATAATTTCAACCATTCCTCAAAGAAAGATTAATAATTTCAACCAACCGCACAAAACAGAATTTAAAAAAAATTCCCACATTTTTATGGGATCCGAAATATTTTTATCCAAAATTTCTAGTCAGATTAAATATAATTTCAAAATAAAGTTGTATTACGTTAAAATCCAACGAAATATTGCGTGCGCAACAAGTAATGGAATTAAAATTTTAAAATTCCAAAAATAATATATATATTTTTAATTACGCGTTTGGTGCATTTTTTTAGTTACTGCCTAGTTATTATAATTACATCCCATTTATTATTTCGTAAAGTCCATTTTCTTGTTAAGCCGAATGCATACCTCCTAGGAAAGTTTGCAGCCCAGCGGGGCGGAGAAGTTGACCCGTATATTGTGTACAACTATCGGCCCAGTTGCATTGCTGATGTTGAAAAAAAGGCCTGTGTAGTACGGTACAACCTAAGATGGCTACTCAGCCACATTCAGCAATGCCGGAAAGGCCCAAAGAAGGCATCTCTACAACTTTTTGAAGTCACTGAGCTCAATTAATAACTTAAGAAAAAAGTTAGATTACAGTGGAACCTAATTAAAAGTTGTCATGAGCAAAGAAATAATTCAACGGGTCCCACTTGTGTGTGTGTGCGTGTGTGTGTGTGTGTGAGAGAGAGAGACCCATCGGTCGATGCTCGTAAATACATCTTTCAGCCATATGCATTGTTGATGCTCAGCAAAAATTTATATAGTTGACACAATCATATAGAACATCATAGCACACTGAACTTGCATACAAAAATTTCACGCAGGCGGCACAATCAGGATGGAAGCAGTGGATCGCTACGGGTAGGGCTATGTTGAAACCAACGAACTCATACAAAATGGTTCATCGTCTTTATAAATGACGGGGAAATATGTTGAATGTTGTGCAAAGAAAACAGACAAACAACACAATAAGTTCTGCTAGCAGATTAAGTTGACGTACGACCCTTTCTAAAAAATGTTCAGGTACAAAATTAGAATAGGTCACAATCAAATGTACTGGCACATTAGTGCTTCACACCCATAGCTCGGATTTAACTAGTATCTGACAAGAGTCAGTTGTTACCTCAAATTAGAGTGCATCCAGCCAGCCAGCCCTGCCTCTTCTCCCAAAGAAGCAGTGGCCTCCACCGCGCGATGGAGTAGGCCATGTGCCATCCATCGTTCCGAGCAACACGGGGAAAGTCTGACGTTGACTCCTATAATGGACATCGTCAACGGACCCTGGCACCAGCGGCGGTGGCAGGACTTCGATTGATGGATTGACCACTTCTTCAACATGCACGAACACTCGATACAGGTACATCCCTAACGTGGGCCGCGGCGACCTTGGTGGCGACGAATAGTACAACCCCGGTTCCTGCACCGGTATCTCAACACCAATCACCTTCGGTATGGTGGACGGCTTCTTCATCCATGCCATAACCATCAGAGCCTAGCTGTTTGGAGGAACAAACATACTTATGAGCTCACCTCCAAGGTCGTTGATAAGCTCATTCATGGACTCGCTGTTCCAAGCACGTCGAGGCATGCTGTGGAAGGTAAGCTTTGTTAAAATCTCAAGCTCAGAGGGCACCGAGGCCCATCCTGGGTGCCACCGATCAAAGCTCACTAGCGCGCCATCGCAGAACAAATGCCGGGAAGATTCAAACACACGACTGTAGTCAAAAGTTGTTCGGAACCTGACGAAGAAATCAACCGGTGGCAGATAGACTTCGACAAGAAAGTCACTTATTTGGATGCCATGCGCAATGCCAAGAGCTTTGACAAGGTCGTCCGACGAGGCGGGAGGCCGGTCGCCGTTGATGGTTACCATCAGCACTTTGCCGGCAAACTGGTCATCAAGCGCCGCCATGCCACTGTTGAGCGACAACATGCAGCGACCGAAGGCAGGACAGACCTCAGGATCTCTAGCTCGGAGATCCGCGTTGACTGGCGACATGATAGTGTGCTTGAGTACAGGGAGTAGAGGAGATGGATTTGGGGGAACTGGAGTAGGAATCGAGATTCCAGAGGTGTGGGTGGGGCGGGAGATTGGGGATGAAAAGGTAGCACGAATTTCGAACACGCGCCAATATGCTCTTGGTGCGCAAGCGCATGAAAACACCAGTGGCGCCCACATGTCGGCCTAAGAGTCCTTATTCTTTCTTTTTTGGAGAGCCCGACCTTTTTTTGAGGATCTTTTGAGAGCCCAGCTAGAGAGTCATAATTAACCTGTTTGGCATTGCGTTACTACTCGGCCCATATTCAACGACACCTCACTGGCCCAAACAAGTGTACATCATCGAAAAGACACTAAGCTCAAATTATATAACTTGAAAAAACGAGATACACTCTGAACACTCGAGAATGGTGATGCCCTCATTTAGCCCACCAGTAGTTCGAGACAATAAACCATTCGAAACAACAATATATATAACATTCAAACAATGACTAGTGACTACTACTGACATAAACAGCAAGACATGATAGTTCATAAGATCTCTTGCTACACCACCAAAACACACCCATTTGCAGTGCTCAGACTCTCGTGATCCAGATGAGAATGACATTCTAAACAGAGGCAACTATTACATAGTAAGAGTGACATAGACGAGGATGACCAAATGACCAGGAATATGCATAACAAAAGAAAGAATTACCCATCCAGAACAAGCAGCAAAGACAACAAAGTCATTCGAAGAGATGATCAAACACCATCATAATTTGCAGCCCCGCTTCAGCGACCAATGATCCAGAGACACCAGTACTCCACCCTTTCGACGCAACAGCCCAATTACCTATCAACCTGAAGGCTTGAACCACATCACTGCCTGTCGTAATTGAGACATCCAAGGATCAAAGTTAATCCAGATGCCTTTGTCATTCTCACCTTCTTTTGGCTGCAGGCTATATCATTGACAATCAGGGGAGTTTGCTCCCTAACTCCTAGGGCTCGCTGTGTAGACACAGTTTTCCATAGCAAACAGAGCCTCTATGCCATCAAGGTCCTTGCCAATGGTGATCTCCTGGTTAATCGGATAATTGAGTCCGAGAAACAGAGAGTGTGAACCAAGGCTGTTTACCCGCCTCCAACTAAAAAATCCTGAAGGCCCCAACAAGCTTGTATCCTGCTCATAGACGTAACAGCCACTATCCGGATACTCACGTATTTCACAGTGCTTGTATACATTGGTTTTTTTTTGCAATATAGCTTTTCCGGCTCATGCGTCCGAATGATCATCAGTCTTTTGCCGTCGTCTGATCGAGTGAGGAACCAGTTGTGCTTCCCTGTTTTTGGCAAAGGTGGTGTGATTACAAAGGGCAGTAACTGTAGGGACACTGCATCATATCAAAAGGACAGTCATTGTTAATGTAAGATCAGCATTGTTCAGAGTATGAGTAGGATAATGCAAGAAACAACATTGATATGCCCTTGTTGGAACTGGGAGGAAAATACAGGGAAATGTATACTGGGTTCAAAAATATAGAAGTGCCATGCATGGTTATACTCATCTTATCTCGCAATCGATTCTTCGTAGGAAACTACCATGTCATGCATGTTATGTAATCATGTTTTGTCCTCACAAACAAATTCTTCAAGGTAACTAACAGACCATGCATTGGTATATACTCGTGTTCTGTGGGCAAATTTTTTGTGAGGATATTATTCTAGCCATTTATTGCTAAAGGGCAAATATAGGTATGTACACATGGTAAGCATTACAGGATTTCACTATTTCCAAATATAGGGTTCTCCATATGCACATTTACTTCCCTAATGTATGGTTAGATGAAACCAACAGTGTGCATGTTTCTACATCATGAAAATGAGGAAACTAACATGACCATTGATACACACTCATATTTAGTAGTAGTATATAGATTACTGTAAAATAAGGAGAATATCCATATATTCCTAACTGTTTGATTATTCAGGGGTACAAATTGGCTGTAATGACATGGTCACAATCGCATGAATTAACTCATTCCAAATATAGCTGATTTACAGCGTCTCTAATACATTGCCATAGTTCTACTCAAATTCTGCTCAAACGGCGATATGCCAATCATCACAAAAAGTTCAAACAGTGTCATGGCGTCATCATTAACATGAGACGGAAACAACTTACATGCGCCGTCCCAGCAATATGTGGTGCCATCTGCTTTGTCGATCGCATAGATGATGCCATTGTGTTCAATAGCATCACAGAAGTGTGTATCAACTTTGATGATGATCCACTGCGAGCTGAGTTGTCTCCAGATAAAGAAGGCACTGGCGTAAAGATAGGCGAGTCCGAGGTCGAACAAGACAATTAGCTTGAAGTCTGCGTAATTCGCATGTCGTGTGGGCACTTGGCAGATTACAATCTTCTGCAAAACAAGGTCCATCCAATTGACATGGTAATCTAGATGACTTGGACCACGATGGTAAAACTCTATATAATCCAACGGAGGAAGGATAATCTCATGGGAGGTCTGGAAGTTCACGAGCACCAACTTTTTACCATCTTCCCCTTCTCTGAAGGCAGCCATCCAGTGGGAGTTCATGCCGACCCAGTACATACCTGCCAAGAAGTTTCGGGTGATGGTGATCGGATCGAAGTCGAGGGAAATGATGTACGGCGACCCACTACATACCTGCAAAGAAGTTTCGGCTAATGGAGATCGGATTGAAGTCGAGGGGCATCATGTACGCCTCTGTATCATGGTGAGCCAATCTCGCAAGACCAGATAGTAGCAAGCAGGGTGTCTTGAAAAGCTTAGGCCTCACTTCGACGATGGTCATGTACATGTCCCTCGAGCATGCAGCCAGCCGCAGGGCGCTCAATATATCCATACACGAACAACAGAGGTCGAGGATGTCACTGGGGAGACTGCTCCAATCGCGGCTCATATGGATGCTGCGCGGTTCGCGTTCGGCCATGGTGGAGTTTGGAAGGTGGGGGTTTTGGGGGGCTTGATTTACGGGGGAGAAGGGTGTCGGTGCGAGCGAGGCGACGGTACACGGGGGCACAGTGAGATGGAGATGGAGATGGAGTGGTGCTATGGGAGGGGAGAGGGAGACGAGGCGAGGCATGTTAATGTGTTGTACAGTGGCGGTGACAGACTGCACAGTGCATAGGGTGAGGCTGACTTTGGTAACCCGAACATGCTGCATGGACTAGTGTCAGGCGCAGGGTGTTGTCACTTCACTGTGAGGACCAGACGAATAGTATTTTGACCATCAAGTGTACCACAGTTGTACTACTACTAGTAGTAGGAACATGAGTACTCCAGTACTGTATAGCGGAAATAGGTCTCCCGTGCTAGCATGCCTGTTCACTTCATTCTCCAGGTATCATCCATATTGCGAGAAGAACCAAATTCTCGTGCATGTGGATGCGCAAAGATGGGCCTTTTCTTTTTTGATGAGGATAACCTTGTATTCCTTAACCAGAGAATGTTGTGTCTCCCACGCACGCACCAATATCCATCAGAACCATCTACGACACATTTTTTATCTATTTGCATAGGTCCCACCTAACAGGAAGGATGGGCATGTACACGAACAGGTACGACTCCTCAGTCTACCCGCATAGCCTTTTCGTTTAGTCTACCTAGCCATCTAATCAACCGCGTGCACGCCACTTCTCCCATTTACTTCTCTATCAGGAACCGATTTTCCTCGGCTTCTTCACCTCCCCTTCGTCTTCATTTGCATCCAAACCCCACTGCGTTCACATTGTTTTAACCTCTTTAAATAATCAGCTACTACTTCAGTTAGACTAGCCATCTAATCCTAAGTCTCCAAACCATAGCCCTTCGTTCCAGTGGTTCCAAATGGCGAAAGAGATCGAGATGCAGGTTTTTAGTGTCCAACATGTCCTCGTCGAAGGCTCGTTGAGCATAGTTGCCACCGTCACCGTCCACCCAAGGGTTGTTCGGAAGTGGATCAACAATGTATCCAACTCCCTCGAAAAGGTAGAGACGAGGGTCATCGGTCTCGACATAGAGTACACGGAGCGTGCCACTGGGAAGATCCAACGTGCCGCCGTCCTTCAGTTGTGCCTCGAAGATGATGTTTTGGTGTACCACATCATATACGCGCACTCCATACCAGGTGAGCTTCACGATTTCTTGTCTCGGGAGGACATATACTTCTATGGGGAAGCCATCGAAGGGGACAAATAGAAGCTGGAGCCGTACAACCTTGATTTGAAAAGCATCAAAATTCCTATAGAAGATTGTGATAAACAGACACTATCCCTATTCGACGTAGCAAATTTTGTGCTCGGTACAAATCTTCAGAAGGGCGACGAGACAGTGGCATTAAGGTCGTCTGGATGGGAGAATTATCCGTTGATGTATGAGCGGATAAAATATGCTGCCCTCGATGCCCGTGTGAGTTTTGAGATAGTTGCAAGGTCCAAAGAGCTTGTTGCGAAGCCGTCAGAAGAAGAAGAAGGCATTTTGGATGGATGAACTATTTCCTCTCTTGCACAAAAAAATTATTCCCTCTTGGTGTATATTGATATAGATGGACTATTTCGATGGTGTGCATGTCTTTGGTATAAGTACTAGTAGTGTGGGTCCGCTTGACTATAAGGAACTATTTATCCGCCTAGCTTTCTCTACTACTCCTTCCAGTGATCAGTATGCAATGCATGTGTCCGTAGAGATGACAGCTTGTCCATGGAAGTTCAACTACAGTGACCATCACGTTTCATCCACTGCCACTCGCGATTCCCACGACGCCACTCCAACCCACGGCACCACGTCCCCCGACGTGCGCCTCACCCCTCTCGGACACACCGCCCCTCTGCCTTTGTGTGCATCACATGTGGGCCACCTTAAATGCGGCGACCATCAAGTTTCTACCACAGCCACATGTGATTCCCATGACGTCGCACGAACCCATGACACCACACATCCCCGACCTGCGGCTCACCCCTCTCGGCCCCACTGCCCCTCTGCCTTCGGGAGCATTACATGTGGACCAGCCACCTATTGGGTCCACACGTTATTGACTCAAAGGCAGGTGTAGCAAGGCGCTAAAGCACAGTGCTACCTCTTGAGCATTGTGTTGGTTTTCCCTTGAAGAGGAAAGGGTGATGCAGTAGAGTAGCGTAAGTATTTCCCTCAATTTTTGAGAACCAAGGTATCAATCCAGTAGGAGACCACGCGCGAGTCACCTCGTACCTACACACGCAAATAAGAACCTCGCAACCAACGCGATAAAGGGGTTGTCAATCCCTTCACGGCCACTTGCAAGAGTGAGATTTGATAGAGATGATAATAATAAGATAAATATTTTTGGTATTTTTATGATATAGATTGAAAGTAAAAGATAGCAAAATAAAGTAGATTGGAAACTTATATTATGGAGAATAGACCCGGGGGCCATATGTTTCACTAGTGGCTACTCTCAAGAGCATAAGTATTACGGTTGGTGAACAAATTACTGTTGAGCAATTGATAGAAAAGCGAATAATTATGAGAATATCTAGGCATGATCATGTATATAGGCATCACGCCCGAGACAAGTAGACCGAAACGATTCTGCATCTACTACTATTACTCCACACATCGACCGCTATCCAGCATGCATATAGAGTATTAAGTTCATAAGAACAGAGTAATGCCTTAAGCAAGATGACATGATGTAGAGGGATAAACTCATGAAATATGATGTAAACCCCATCTTTTTATCCTTGATGGCAATAATAAGATACGTGTCGTTTCCCTTTCTATCACTGGGATCGAGCACCGCAAGACTGAACCCAAAGCTAAGCACTTCTCCCATTGCAAGAAAGATCAATCTAATAGGCCAAACCAAACTGATAATTCGAAGAGACTTGCAAAGATAAACCAATCATACATAAAAGAATTCAGAGAAGATTCAAATATTGTTAAAAGATAAACTTGATCATAAACCCACAATTCATTGGATCTCGACAAACACACCGCAAAATAAGATTACATCGAATAGATCTGCAAGAGAATCGAGGAGAACTTTGTATTGAGATCCAAAGAGAGAGAAGAAGCCATCTAGCTACTAGATATGGACCCGAAGGCTGAAGTATACTACTCACACATTATCGGAGGGGCCATGGAGTTGATGTAGAGGCCCTCCGTGATAAATGCCCCCACCGGCGAAGCTCTGGAAAAGGCCCCAAGATGGGATCTCTTGGGTACAGAAGGTTGTGGTGGTGGAATTAGGTTTTTGTGGTGCTCCTGGATGTTTGCGGGGTATATGGATATATATAGGAGGAAGAAGTAGGTCGGTGGAGCAACGAGGGGCCCACGAGGGTGGAGAGCGTGCCCCCTGCCTCGTGGCCTCCTCGATTGATTCTTGACGTCCACTCCAAGTCTCCTAGATCATGTTTGTTCCAAAAATAACGCTCCCGAAGGTTTCATTCCGTTTGGACTCCGTTTGATATTCCTTTTCGGTGAAACTCTAAAATAGGCAAAAAAACAGCAATTTGGGTTGGGCTCCAGTTAACAGGTTAGTACCAAAAATAATATAAAACTGTAAAAATAAGCCCATTAACATCCAAAATAAATAATATAATAGCATGGAACAATCAAAAATTATAGATACGTTGGAGACATATCAAGCATCCCCAAGCTTAATTCATGCTCGTCCTCGAGTAGGTAAATGATAAAAACAGAATTTTTTATGTGGAATGCTTCCTAACATATTTCTCAATGTAATTTTTCTTTATTGTGGCATGAATGTTCAGATCCAAAAGATTCAAGATAAAAGTTTAATATTGACATAGAAATAGTAATACTTCGAGTATACTAACTAACCAATCATGTCTTCTCAAAATAACATGGCCAAAGAAAGTTATCCCTACAAAATCATATAGTATGGCTATGCTCTATCTTCATCACACAAAGTATTAAATCATGCAAAACCCTGATGACAAGACAAGCAGTTGTTTCATACTTTTGATGTTCTCAAACTTTTTCAATCTTCACGCAATATATGAGCATGAGCCATGGATATAGCACAATGGTGGAATAGAATGGTGGTTGTGGAGAAGACAAAAAGGAGAAGATAGTTTCACATCAACTAGGCGTATCAACGGGCTATGGAGATTCCCATTAATAGATATCAATGTGAGTGAGTAGGGATTGCCATGCAACGGATGCATTAGAGCTATAAGTGTATGGAAGCTCAACAAAAGAAACTAAGTGGGTGTGCATCCAACTTGCTTGCTCACGAAGACCTAGGGCAATTTGAGGAAGCCCATGAATATACAAGCCAAGTTCTATAATGTAAAATTTCCACTAGTTTATGAAAGTGACAACATAAGAGACTCTCTATCATGAAGATCATGGAGCTACTTTAAAGCACAAGTGTGGAAAAAGGATAGTAACATTGTCCCTTCTCTCTTTTTCTCTCATTTCATTTTTTATTTGGGCCTTCTTCCTTTTTTTTCTTTTTGGCCTCTTTTTTCATCCGGAGTCCCATCCCGACTTGTGGGGGAATCATAGTCTCCATCATCCTTTCCCCACTAGGACAATTCTCTAATAATGATGATCATCACACTCCTTTTTACTTACAACTCAATAATTACAACTCAATACTTAGAACAAAATATGACTCTATGTGAATGTTGGGGATCGTAGCAGAAATTTAAAATTTTCTACGCATCACCAAGATCTATCTATGGAGTAATCTAGCAACGAGAGAGAAGAGAGTGCATCTACATACCCTTGTAGATCGCTAAGCAGAAGCGTTCAAGAGAACGGGGTTGATGGTGTCGTACACGCAGCGATTTAGATCGCGGTTGATTCCGATCTAAGCGCCAAACAACGGCGCCTCCGTGTTCAACACACGTACAGCCCGGTGACGTCTCCCATGCCTTGATCCAGCAAGGAGAGAGGGAGAGGTTGGGAAGACTCCGTCCAGCAGCAGCATGACGGCATGGTGGTGGTGGAGGAGCGCGGAACTCCAACAGGGCTTTGCCAAGCACTACGAGAGACGAGGAGGGAGAGAGGTATGGCTGCGCCTAGGAGCGAACAACTCATGTGTTGGGCAGCCCCTAGACCTCATCTATATATAGGGGGGGAGGGGGCTGCGCCCCCTCTAGGATTCCCACCCCAAGGGGTGTGGCAGCCCCAGATCCCATCTAGGGTGGCGGCCAAAAGGGGGAGAGGGGGAGGCGCACCTGGGGTGGGCCTTAGGGCCCATCTGCCCTAGGGTTTGCCCCCTAATTCTCTTGAGGCGCCTTGGGCCTTAGTGGGGGGCGCTCCAGCCCACCTAGGGGCTGGTCCCTTCCCACTATTGGCCCACGCAAGCCTCTGGGGCTGGTGGCCCCTCCCGGTGGACCCCCGGACCCTTCCTGTGGTCCCGGTACATTACCGGTGATGCCCGGAACACTTCCGGTGGCCAAATCCTCACTTCCTATATATCAATCTTTCACTCCGGACCATTCCGGAACTCCTTGTGACGTCTGGGATCTCATCCGGGACTCCGAACAACATTCAGTAACCGCGTACATACTTTCCCTATAACCCTAGCATCGTTGAACCTTAAGTGTGTAGACCCTACGGGCTCGGGAATCATGCAGACATGACCGAGACAACTCTCCGGTCAATAACCAACAGCGGGATCTGGATACCCATGTTGGCTCCCACATGCTCCACGATGATCTCATCGGATGAACCACGATGTCAAGGATTCAACCAATCCTGTATACAATTCCGTTTGTCTATCGGTATGATACTTGCCCGAGATTCGATCGTTGGTATCCCGATACCTTGTTCAATCTCGTTACCGGCAAGTCTCTTTACTCGTTCCATAACACATCATCCCGTGATCAACTCATTGGTCACATTGTGCACATTATGATGATGTCCTACCGAGTGGGCCCAGAGATACCTCTCCGTTTACACGGAGTGACAAATTCCAGTCTCGATTCATGCCAACCCAACAGACACTTTCGGAGATACCCGTAGTGCACCTTTATAGCCACCCAGTTACGTTCTGAAGTTTGGTACACCCAAAGCATTCCTATGGTATTCGGGAGTTGCACAATCTCATGGTCTATGGAAATGATAATTGACATTAGAAAAGCTTTAGCATACGAACTACACGATCTTGTGCTAGGCTTAGGATTGGGTCTTGTCCATCACATCATTCTCCTAATGATGTGATCCCGTTATCAATGACATCCAATGTCCACGATCAGGAAACCATGACCATCTATTGATCAACGAGCTAGTCAACTAGAGGCTTACTAGGGACATGGTGTTGTCTATGTATCCACACATGTATATGTGTTTCTTATCAATACAATTCTAGCATGGATAATAAACGATTGTCATGAACAAGGAAATATAATAATAACTAATTTATTATTGCCTCTAGGGCATATTTCCAACAGTGAATGCCTCCGGCGGTGTACCTGGATATGCAATGAATCAAGAGTGACATGTATGAAAAAATTATGAACGGTGGCTTTGCCACAAATACGATGTCAACTACATGATCATGAAAAGCAATATGACAATGATGAAGCGTGTCATAGCAAACAGAACGTTGGAAAGTTCCATGGCAATATATCTCGGAATGGCTATGGAAATGCCATAATAGGTAGGTATGGTGGCTGTTTTGAGGAAGCTATATGGTGGGTTTATGGTACCGGCGAAAGTTCTGCGGTACTAGAGAGGCTAGCAATTGTGGAAGGGTGAGGGTGCTTGTAATCTATGGAGTCAACATTAGTCATAAAGAACTCACATACTTATTGCAAAAATCTATTAGTTATCGAAACAAAGTACTACGCACATGCTCCTAGGGGGATAGATTGGTAGGAAAAGATCATCGCTCGTCCCCGACCGCCACACATAAGGAAGGCAATCAATAAATAAATCATGCTCCGACTTCATCACATAACGGTTCACCATACGTGCATGCTACGGGAATCACAAACTTCAACACAAGTATTTCTCAAATTCACAACTACTCAACTAGCATGACTTTAATATCACCATCTCCATATCTCAAAACAATCATCAAGTATCAAACTTCTCTTAGTATTCAATGCACTTATATGAAAGTTTTTATTATGCCTAAAAGCAAATTGCCATGTTGTTCTAAAGGACTCTCAAAATAATATAAGTGAAGCATGGGAGATCAATTATTTCTATAAAATAGAACCACCACCATGCTCTAAAAGATATAAGTGAAGCACTAGAGCAAAAACTATATAGCTCAAAAGATATAAGTGAAGCACATAGAATATTCTAATAAATTCTAATTCATGTGTGTGTCTCTCAAAAGGTGTGTACAGAAAGGATGATTGTGGTAAACTAAAAAGCAAAGACTCAAATCTTACAAGACGCTCCAAGCAAAACACATATCATGTGGCGAATAAAAATATAGCTCTAACTAAAGTTACCGATGAACGAAGACAAAAGAGGGGATGCCTTCCGGGGCATCCCCAAGCTTAGGATTTTTGGTGTCCTTGTATTTTACATTGGGGTGCCATGGGCATCCCCAAGCTTAGGCTCTTTCCACTCCTTGTTCCATAATCCATCAAATCTTTACCCAAAACTTGAAAACTTCACAACACAAAACTTAACAGAAAAATCTTGTGAGCTCCGTTTGCGAAAGAAAACAAAACACCACTTCAAGGTACTGTAATGAACTCATTATTTATTTATATTGGTGTTAAACCTACTGTATTCCAACTTCTCTATGGTTTATAAACTCATTTACTAGCCATAGATTCATTAAAATAAGCAAAGAACACACGAAAAACAGAATCTATCAAAAACAGAACAGTCTGCAGTAATCTGTAACTAACGCAAACTTCTGGAACCCCAAAAATTCTAAAATAAATTGCTGGACATGAGGAATTTATCTATTAATCATCTTCAATAATAATTAACTAAATAGAACTCTCCAATAAAAAATGGTAGCAATTCCCTTGAACGCTAAAGTTTCTGTTTTTACAGCAAGATCAAAAAGACTTTCCCCAAGTCTTCCCAATGGTTCTACTTGGCACAAACACTAATTAAACACAAAAAATACAACCAAAAAAGAGGCTAGATAAATTATTTATTGAATAAAAGCAAGTAAAAATATTGGGTTGTCTCCCAACAAGCGCTTTTCTTTAAAGCCTTTTAGCTAGGCATTGATAATTTTAATGATGCTCACATGAAAAACAAGAATTGAAGCACAAAGAGAGCATCATGAAACACATGAAAAAGACATCTAAGTCTAACATACTTCCTATGCATAGGCATCTTAAAGGCAAACAAATGATCATAGCAAGCAAAACTAGCATATGCAAGGAAGCAGAAAGAAACAATAGCAATCTCAACATAACGAGAGGTAATTTAGTAACATGAAAATTTCTACAATCGTATTTTCCTCTCTCATAATAATTACATGTGTGATCATAAGAAAATTCAACAAAATATCTAGCACATAAAATATTTTCAACACGATCCACATGCATGCAAAGTTGGCACTCTTCCAAAATAGTGGGATTAACATTAACTAAAGTCATGATCTCTCCAAACCCACTTTTATCAAAAATTTCATAAGATTGAACATTCTCCAAATATGTGGGATCTAAAGTTGACACTCTTCCAAACCCACTTTCAATAATATTACAAACAGTAGTATCAATCTCATATTCAGCATGGGGCTTAAATAAATTTTCAAGATCATAAGAAGAATCACCCCAATCATGATCATTGCAACAAGTAGTAGACATAGCTAAACTAGCATCCCCAAGCTTAGGGTTTTGCATATTCTAAGCACAATTGACATTAATAGAAATTATACTATCATCATTGCAATCATTCTTTCTATTCAAAGATCCATCGTGAATAACTCCATAAAGTACTTCATCACAATTTTCAGATTCGCGAATTTCAAGCAAAACTTCATAAAAATAATCTAGTGCACAAAACTCACTAGCAATTGGTTCATCATAATTGGATCTCTTAAAAAGATTAGCAAGCGGATGAGGATCCATAGATCTTAGGTTCTCTATTTAGCAATAAATAAACAACTATTCCAACCAAACGAGCAAACGAGCCAAGTAAGACATCAAAGCAAATGGAAAGACGAACAGAAGAAGGGCGAATAAAACGGCAAGGGTGAAGTGGGGAGAGGAAAACGAGAGGCAAATGGCAAATAATGTAATGCGAGGGACAAGAGTTTGTGATGGGTACTTGGTATGTCTTCACTTGTGTGTAGATTCCCCGGCAACGGCGCCAGAAATCCTTCTTGCTACCTCTTGAGCACTGCGTTGGTTTCCCCTTGAAGAGGAAAGGGTGATGCAGTAGAGCAGCGTAAATATTTCCCTCGGTTTTTGAGAACCAAGGTATCAATCCAGTAGGAGACCACGCGCGAGTCACCTCATACCTACACACACAAATAAGAACCTCGCAACCAACGCGGTCAAGGGGTTGTCAATCCCTTCACGGCCACTTGCAAGAGTGAGATCTGATAGAGATGATAATAATAAGATAAATATTTTTGGTATTTTTATGATATAGATTAAAGTAAAAGATAGCAAAACAAAGTAGATTGGAAACTTGTATGATGGAGAACAGACCCGGGGGCCATAGGTTTCACTAGTGGCTTCTCTCAAGAGCATAAGTATTACGGTGAGTGAACAAATTACTGTCGAGCAATTGATAGAAAAGCGAATAATTATGAGAATATCTAGGCATGATCATGTATATAGGCATCACGTCCGAGACAAGTAGGCCGAAACGATTCTGCATCTACTACTCTTACTCCACACATCGCCCGCTATCCAGCATGCATCTAGAGTATTAAGTTCATAAGAACAGAGTAACGCCTTAAGCAAGATGACATGATGTAGAGGGATAAACTCATGCAATATGTGTCGGATCACGGGTTCCCACAAGCCCTTGAGGTTCGAACTCTGGGGTGTGCGCGAAGTTCTTTCCCTCCTTCGGATCTACGCCCTAGCTCGCTAAGGTCTCGCAGACGAACTCGACGCACTCGCGACACAAAGACACAAGGTTTATACTGGTTCGGGCCACCGATGTGGTGTAATACCCTACTCTAGTGCGGTGGTGGTGGATTGCCTCTTGGGTTGATGATGAATAGTACAAAGAGGAAGAACAACCTCCTTAGGTTGAGGTGTTCTTGTGCTTGGTGTGCTAATGGTTGGCCTTTTATCAGGTCGGATCCTCTCAGATCCCCCTTTTGGTGGTGGCTCGTTCTACTTATATAGGCCCTGGTCCTCTTCCCAAATATTGAGCGGGAAGGGAGCCAACAACGGTGGCCAATTTGAAAGGGGACAGCTAGTACAAGCTCTCCTGACAAAAGGTGGTCTTCGCCTGCTAGAGGTTCTGGTGGTGACGCCGTCCTGGGCTCCATGGTGACCTCTGTCCTGCCGTCCTTCCGGTCTTGGTCTCGTTGCACTGATATGGAAACCTTTGTCTGATGCCTCGGTACTCCGCGCCTGCGCTTGCCTCCTTAGCACCAAAGAGGAAACAAGGACATGCTCGCACTGGCGCCCGCCTGGCGCCCACCTAGTGTCGATCGTCATGGCTCATGTCACGAGAGCCTCACGAGGTTTGTCCCACCTTGATATCTCCGCTCCTCGTGAGGCAGCCTGGTGAGGCCGCACCTTAGGAGGTCTTGCATCGTCCGCATCGCGAGGCTTGGCCCCTTGTGAGGGTCTTGAATGCCTTGTTGACGATGATGGGCCGTACAGACCTGCCAGCACAGCCACGCCATGGGCCGCAACCAGGCAAGTCTGGGGACCCCCGTTCCCAGAATGCCGATAGTAGTCCCCGGGCCCAAGGCGCGCTCAGGCTTGGCTTCGAGGCGAAGCCAAAGGATCACGCGCGGAGCGCTGTGGGCCCCAAAAGCCTACGACCTTAGTTGACGCGTGGCGGTTGATTGGTCATGGGCGTCTCCGCTTCCACACGCTGCCTTTGAATCCGCCTGCCTATGCGGCCCCCGCAACCTACACAGATATTCTCCCATTGCCCACACCTTGCCTCCCCGGTCCTTCTTCTTCCTCGAGACTCCGCTCCTCCTCTCCGGTCTCTCCTGCACTCCACCTGCTTCATCACCATGGCGGCGAAACAATCAGACAAGGGGAAGAAGCCTCTGTCTTTGCTGAGTGCGCCTCCGTCCTTCGAGCCTGCGCTCGGCCGACCTCTGGTGCTCAACCTTGAGGCCATGGATAAGGTGCGCCCCATGCTTGCTTCCAGTTTCAACGAGTGGGGAGAGACGGCGGCTTGGCCCTCGTCTCACGCTCGCATTGCCCGGGCAGCCACTGAGGTCCCAATCTTCATAGATGCCCTCTGGGCTGGCCTGATTCCCCCTTCTCTGCCTTCTTCAATGCGGTGCTCGAGCATTATCAGATCCACATGCTGCATCTCGACCCTCAATCTGTGACTCTTCTCGCTGTCTTCGCCTTTGTGTGCGAAGCAATGGTGGGCATCGCTCCTTCAGTGGCCCTCTTCCGCCACTTCTTCTCACTGCATCTGACAGACCCTCAGCAGAGCTCGGGGTGCATGAGCTTCCAGGCAGTGTCCGCGACGGCGGACGAGGGGATCAACTTCGAGCTTCCTCCATCCATGAGCGAGTTCCGGACACAATGGGTGTTTGTCGACGTCGGTGTGTTCAGCCCTCTGCTCCATGATCCACATGGGCCTGCTGTTCCCAACTCCAGTTGGGGCCACCAGAGGCTCGCGAGCCCCCGTCTCGTTCCTGTCTGGCTCAGGCTGAGGAGGTTGAAGGACCATGGTGTGGCTGCGCCTATGGTGGTGAAGGAGTTCGTCAAGCGCTGAGTCGCTCTGCTTCAGCGCCATTCCCGCCCGATGTGGGCCTTGCTCTACAGTCAGGACCATGTGAGGTTTCAGGAGGAGGGGCTTCCTCTTAAGATGTGGGAAATGGTGCTTGCGGTCCTGACAGGTGCCCCCCTGTCGGACGATGTGCCTAGGAAGAGTTGTCTGTTGTACCGTTGCGAGAACAACACCGAATTTGTCGAGAGCATGCCCTCTTTTGATGAGTGGGGGCTGCGCTCGATCGGCATGGTGGGTTCCCGTGAGAACCCCGTCTATGTGGTTCCCTTCCTCGCCGTCGGTGCCGAGCTCGCCCCGAGTGAGGGTGCAGGAGGGCGAGCTCTGACGGAGGCCGACGACCCAAGTGCTGAGGAGCACATGCCGCGTTGTGATCCTGGGGCATCGTCCTCGGAAGCTCGCGATCCCTCCCCTGAGGCATCGGTTTCTGAGGCGACACAGCATGCGGTTCCCGAGGTCAAAGCACCAGAGGCCTTGGGAGGTTGTGGTGAGACGGCGCCCGATTGTTCACCACAGCCGGGCATCGCTGAAGTTGTCCCTCCAAGCTCTTCCTCGGCCTCGCTCCGCGCCGGCCGCGACGTCCAGTGCGTCGGTTGGCTTTGCATGGACTTTGAGGAGCTCCGCAAGAGGAAGGTATCCTCGAGCAACAACAGCATCTTCGGGCCGTTGAAGCAATGAAAGTATATTGTCGTCGACGAGTAAGTACCTTATCTCAGTGATCTTCCATGTGTCGCCTTCCTTTCCTGATGATTATCCCCTTAGGGCCAATTCTGCCAAGGCCGTGAAATCCCTGAGAAGCAGCTCCCTCTCGTCCCATTGCACCCACCAAGCTCCAGCGCTGCAGGCTCGGGTGCTGCCCACGGCGTGGGGTCAGCCGTGGGAGTTGGTCCGTCACCAGGGCGCCCCGAGCTTGCGCCTTCGTCGTCCTTCCCTCATGGCCTTGCTCAGAGCGCAACGGGCGTGCCACGAGTTTCTCCTCTAGTCATGAATGATAGCTGGTTCGCTTCGATCTTCAGCTCCTCCTCACGTAGCGGGCCTTGCCTGGCCGGGGCCCCTCGCGAGGTCGGGTCGGAGCCCGGAGCGGTACCAGCCCGCAACCCCCTGCCAAGAGGGGGCGCCCCGCTCCGCGTTCCTCCTGCAGCCCCCGTGACGAAGGACGAGGTGGGCCGCGCGTTGGAGTTCGAGCGCGGGCGGAGCGTTGTTCGTCACGAGCTCTTCCAGGAGGCGACGGGCACGATGAGCCGACTTGGTGAAGAGCTCGCGGCCGTCGACGCGCGCCTTGAGCCCGAGGGTCTGTGACTGGTGGAGGAGTGGCACAGGCTAAAAGTGGCCATCAACCTTGGGCGCCACCAGCGCGAGCTAGAAAAAACGAAGGCCAAGGCCTCTCTTGCGGCCTCCCATGAGGCCTGCTCCCGAGCTCCGGAGGAGGCTCATGAAGCTGACCACTGTCGCGAGGCTGCGGAGAAGCGCGTGTGGGAGCTCCACACTTGGGGCGTGTCCCTCGAGCAGCAAGTGGAGGCGCGTAAAGCCGCTCTCGCGTCGCTGAGGGGGATGCCTGCCGAGGAAGATGAGGTCTGGAAGCGCGAGGAGGTGTTGGCTCTGGAAGTCGTGGAGCGTAGCCTCGAGCTTGAGAAACTGGAGACGAGGGAACGTCAGGTTGCCCAAGCGGAAGATGCCGTCGGGGCTCGCGAGGCCAAGGTCCAGGAGGAAGTCGACCGCCGGGTGGCCGAGGTTCGCGCGGATCTTGAAGGTCAGCACGCCCTGAAGCTAAGGCTTGCGGGGCCGAGGCAGCGGACAAGACCGCTGCTCTCAGACCCAGGTTAGACGAGGCAGAGAGGCGTGAGGAGGCCTCGGCCGCCACCCTGATCTCTGCACAGGTGGACTTGGCCTCCGCCCACGCCGAGCTGCTTTCTCTTTAGAGATGGGTTGATGACGCCGAGTCCATCGCGCGGCAAAACACGGAGGAAGTGCTTCAACGGCGAACGCTGGAGCGCGAGCACGCCCCATGCTTCAGGGCCTTCGGAACATGGCTAACACCGTCCTGGGCTTCATCTGCGACGAGAATGCACCGCTCCCCCACTCGAATGACTACACCAGTCACCTGACCTTCTTCACCAACATGGTGACGCGCCTGGAAGCCCGTTCTAACAGGGCTCACCAGCTTGTGGAAGAGACAAGTCGCAGTCTGCTTGGGCGCGCGTTCTCCCGCATCTTCAGCCACCTCCGGAACATCGATCTCAACTTTGATTACGACGCCGCTATTGCTCCCGTGCCGGAAGCCATCCGGGGTGACTTGGCGCAGTGGGTTGACGACCACGTGGATGCACTAGTCAGGGCCTTCACTTCTGACGATGACGGGGTTGTGGTTGCGGCGGACGAAGGCGACGTGGTCGATGACGGGGACGTCGGCTTCGACGAAGGTGGAGGCAATGCAAACGATGGTGACAGCGATGCGAGCGGCGCATCTGAAGATGACATGGGGGATGCGGCGAGCAACATATCTGGCTAATTCCTGGTTCCTTTACTGCTCCACCCTATATGCAAAACCTCGGGCGTGGCCCCTAAAGATTGTGAGAGCATTTTGGGAGCGGGAGCCCCTCATGTAAGCAAATCATGATTTCTACTCCTTTATGCCGAGCCGAGGGTGCATTTTGGTCGGTTGTGAGTCTGACGGGAAGTTTTGGCGCTGCGGCTTACCTTAGCTGGAGCGGGCCCTGAATCGGGTTGTAAGGTCGAGAGTCATCACGGGGCTCCTGAAGGGTCTGCTGACCCGCTCGAGATGGCCTTGCGAGGTTCCTGCGCCGGTCGGCGCGCGTGGCGCGCGTGCTGTGCTCAGCCCCGCTCGCGAGGGGCCCACGAGGGGAGGCGGCGAGCGTGAGCTCCAGAACAAGGCAAGAACCAGATGGCAAGAAATCGCTTGAACGAGAAAATACACCCCCACATGCATCAACAAATGCTCGACCTCAACTTAAATCCAAATCCAAAAAGCAAGGCTACAGAAGAGGAGACCCAAAGCAAATGGCCGCGTCCAGCGCCTAGTCTAGTCTTCTGGTCTTCGAGTCTTCTTACCAGCGCGGAGCTAAGTGCTGCCACTAGGCGTGGGAGGGAGCCCCAGGGCCTGAGGTAGGCACCCTTGAGACTCCGGGGCGTGTACAGCCCCACTCATTATTACGAGAGAGTGTCACGGGCGGCGAGCTTCACAGGCACTGGGCCTTCTTCACAGGAACCGGCCTTGCTTCATATCGCTGGACGAGGGCCCTGCCTTGCGCCACCCCTGCCACCGCTGGGACGACCGGAAACCTGGATGGCCAACGAGGGCAGAGGGGATGCCAGCGGCGCCCTCGGCGACCACGGGTCCTATGCCGGGGGAAAGGTCGCGGTTGCCACCCCGGCAGAGGGCCTACCTCCGGACGTTGCCTTGCTCCGCGTGACTTGGGGAGGGGTCTTGCTCCTGGCCCCTTCCACGCAGCCCCCAGCGGGTCTCTCCTGTCGTGCCGGAACCACCGTTCAGCGCTGGGGCCTGGTTCATCTGTGACTCATGGTTAGCGTAAACTTGCTCCTAAGGGATTAGTGGAACCATATATATCTGTTGTCGACGGTGCGGTTGGCGGGGCTCTTCGGTGGCTCCTGGAAGGCTTCAGCTCCTAATGCTTCCTCCTCCCAACCTGGCCCGAGAAACAAGCCAGGGTCGTCCTCCGATGTGTACTCCTGATCCATCATGCGGGACACATAGGCTTCTAGGGCTGTTACCCCAAACACCTCGCCGTAGTGCCCCACACTCCACGTCGCCCGACCCAGCGCAGCATCTTGAGGATGATAATGTGACGCCTTGCTGGGGCCATGGGGGGCAATGCTCGTGCCCGCGCTCACCAGAGGTGGCGCGGGGGCAATGGGGCCTCCCGTGCCGCTGGCCGTCCTAGGGACAATAACGCCCCCAGGCGCACCTGAGGGCGCGCGGTTGTAGTGTGGCCCGTCGTGAGGCCCAGTGGCGGCTCGGGAAGGAAGCAGATAGCAGAAAGGCAGTGCTCCTGACGCCACCACATCCAGCAGCTCAGCAACACGTTCCAGCAGTGCGTCGCATCCGCTCTCCATCAGCCGGCACCGCAGCAACTCCCACGCCACCGTGAGTGCGGCCCGCATGTTCGCCTGCTCCCACCGGGTGTGTGGGGCCGTTGCTGCGGCATAGCTTGTGGCCCTTGCAGCAGCTCGCATTTGCCATGGGGTAGGGGACGATGATGCCTGGACGTGCCGCCCGCGCCCTGCAGTGTTAGGCGGCACCCGCGCCGCCTGGGGCGCGGGGTTGAGGTCTTCGTGGGCTGGTGTCGCCGCCCGGGCTGGCCAAGATGCCCAGCGGTCGGAGTCAGCCCTTGGGTCGCCGTACATCAGGGCCGCGGAGCGTCGGCGGGTTGATTGGCGAGGAAGAGACTCTGTCGCACCCCTACCTAGCGCGCCAAATGTCGTATCATGGGTTCCGGCAAACCCTTGAGGTTCGAACTCTGGGTGCGCGCAGAATTCTTTCCCTCCTTCTGATCTATGCCCTAGCTCGCTAAGGTCTCGCGGACGAACTCGACGCACTCGCGACACAAAGACACAAGGTTTATACTGGTTCGGGCCACCAATGTGGTGTAATACCCTACTCTAGTGTGGTGGTGGTGGATTGCCTCTTGGGCTGATGATGAACAGTACAAAGAGGAAGAACAACCTCCTGAGGTTGAGGTTTCTTATGCTTGGTGTGCTAAGGGTTGGCCTTTTATCAGGTCGGATCCCCTCAGATACCCCCTTTTGGTGGTGGCTAGTTCTACTTATATAGGCCCTGGTCCTCTCCCCAAATATTGAGCGGGAAGGGAGCCAACAACGGCGGCCAATTTGAAAGGGTACAACTAGTACAAGCTATCCTGACAAAAGGTGGTCTTCGCCTACCAGAGGTTCTGGTGGTGACGCCGTCCTGGGCTCGATGGTGACCTCCGTCTTGTCATCCTTCTAGTATTGGTCTCGTTGCACTGATATGGAAACCTTTGCCTGATGCCTCGGTACTCCGGGCCCGCGCTTGCCTCCTTAGCACCAAAGAGGAAACAAGGACGTTGCGCGCGCTGGCGCCTGCCTGGTACCCACCTGGTGTCGATCGTCATGGCTCACGTCACGAGAGCCTCGCGAGGTTCGTCCCGCCTTGATATCTCCACTCCTCGCGAGGCAGCCTGGTGAGGCCGCTCCTGAGGAGGTCTTGCGTCATCCGCCTCGCGAGGCTTGGCCCCACGTGAGGGTCTTGAATGCCTTGTTGATGATGATGGGCCGTACAGACCTGCCAGCATAGCCACGCCATGGGCCGCTGGCAGGCAAGTCTGGGGACCCCCGTTCCCAGAACGCCGACAATATGATGTAAACCCCATCTTTTTATCCTCGATGGCAACAATACAATACGTGTCGTTTCCCTTTCTGTCACTGGGACCGAGCACCGCAAGATTGAACCCAAAGCTAAGCACTTCTCCCATTGCAAGAAGGATCAATCTAGTAGGCCAAACCAAACTGATAATTTGAAGAGACTTGCAAAGATAAACCAATCATACATAAAAGAATTGAGAGAAGATTCAAATATTGTTCATAAATAAACTTGATCATAAACACACAATTCATCGGATCTCGACAAACACACTACAAAAGAAGATTACATCGAATAGATCTCCTAGAGAATCAAGGAGAACTTTGTATTGAGATCCAAAGAGAGAGAAGAAGCCATCTAGCTACTAGCTATGGACCCGAAGGTCTGAAGTAAACTACTCACACATCATCGGAGGGGCCATGGAATTGATGTAGAGGCCCTCCGTGATCAATGCCCCTCCGACGGAGCTCCAGAAAAGGTCCCAAGATGGGATCTCTTGGGTACAGAAGGTTGCGGCGGTGGAATTAGGTTTTTGTGGTGCTCCTGGATGTTTGCGAGGTATATGGATATATATAGGAGGAAGAAGTAGGTCGGTGGAGCAATGAGGGGCCCACGAGGGTGGAGGGCGCGCCCCCTGCCTCGTGGCCTCCTCAATTGATTCTTGACGTCCACTCCAAGTCTCTTGGATCATGTTTGTTCCAAAAATAACGCTCCCGAAGGTTTCATTCCGTTTGGACTCCGTTTGATATTCCTTTTCGGCGAAACTCTAAAATAGGCAAAAAAAATAACAATTTGGGCTGGGTCTCCGGTTAATAGGTTAGTCCCAGAAATAATATAAAAGTGTAAAAATAAGCCCATTAACATCCAAAATGGATAATATAATAGCATGGAACAATCAAAAATTATATATACGTTGGAGACGTATCACTCAGTCCCGAGGGCCCTGAGAGGGAAATGTAACTCCTACGCCAGGCTGGTGCTACCGCTGCACAAACTCGTGCCAAACTTGAGATTTGTTTCTTTACTATACATGCACGCAACGATTTAATGGGCATTGTAATCTCAACATGTGACGGGGAGCTCTAAATTTGAATTTGAAACTTATAAAATGAAAAGATTCAAAACAAATAAACTGGGAGAGAGGGAGTATATCATAGCATGTGTCCCATATGAAACAAGTCCCCTGGTTTGTCACCGCGAATATGCGGTTAGAAAGGAGCACAGCGTCTTCGTACTCGTACGGCAACAAATCGTCCGCACATAGCATGGTCCACCTTTGACCCCCATGTGCAAGGTTCGCGCTATCTTATTCAATCTCACCGTGGTTCCATCATACCAATTCATGCGGTGGCCCGTTGCATGGCTGATCCCAATGTTGGACAAAGGTTCTACGGGAACGGTGTCACCATTGTAAATGTTGTGCAAATTGATGTTGGTACCCTCCCGTACATATGCAATCCAATCTCCACTCGCACCGAGCCTAACCTGTGAAACAGTGGGCAGGGGGAGAATTAGGAAATGGACACGGAAGTAGTCTTTAGAATGCATTTACTACATGATCAAACTCATCTTACCTTCTCATCGGAGCAAATCCGAGTGCCCCTCGACATAGGCATCTCAAGGGGCGTCAACTTGCAACTACGGCCATGCGGCACTGGAAAGACCCCTAAGGAAACATCCTCGTGCATTCCACGGAACATCAAGATGCATTTGTATGAGTAGTTTATCTTGTGAGAGAAAAGTATGAACGAGGGAAGGCCTCTAGAGATAGAGATAGACACTACTACTACCAATGTGCTGGCCCATGCGTTGCAATGGATCCAAAGTAGTAGAATAATACTAGTTCACATGCTTGAAATATAAACACTATAGGTTTTGATATACATGTGTCAGCAGACATCACAGCTTGTCCATGGAAGTTGAACCACGGCGACCATCACATTTCTTCTTTGTACCACTGCCACACCACACGCGATTCCCACGACGCTGCTCCAACCCTTCCTGTAAGCACGACATCCCCCAACGTGTACATGGATCCTCTGACGTGGCTATCACTGCCTTACCCTGCCTTTCCTTCGCTGACAGGTGGGACCCACACTTGGGGGTCCCACATGTCAGTGAAAGAATGGTAGGATTGTTCACGTCAGGGGATCCTCATCCCCCGACATGCGCCTCATACCTCTCGGCCCCACCGCTCCTCTGCCTTTGTGTGCATGACATGCGGGCCAGCTGAACTGCGGCAACCATCAACTTTCTACCACAGCCACACCCGATTGGACGCGGTTTGCCTGCTCCGCTGTTGTCCTCCGATCCGTACTCCCGCACCATCAAATTTTCATCCAGCGGTTCTGACACATTTCGTCCCGGGCATCAATCCTTAGTTGGAGTACTTCTGTACTACAGGTAGTACCTGTCGGTGTGGCCATCTAGGCCTCGTAATGCCCCGACGCCCAGCTATGGCACCCCCGCCACGGCCACGCCACCACCGGCCGGTTCATCTTGAACGAGTGAGTCGCAAACCACACCACCACCATGAGAATGACATGTGGGCCAGCCGCATTTAAGGTCCGCATGTCATTGACTCATAGGCCGGGCACTAAGCCACTGAAGTTCGGTCCCATGGGCCCCAAGAGGGAAATGTAACTCCTGTGGCAGGCCTTGTGGTGCTCCCGCAGTACGAGCTCGTGCCAAACCTAGAATTTGTTTCTTACTACTACTCCCAACTACTAGTAAGGTACATGTGCATTGCACGCATGAGATTCTGGTGGTTTGTGCATTATGCTTCTACATGTGGAGTCTTCTAGATTCTACATGTGGCAAAATCTGGTGGAATGTAGATGATATCCAACGTCCAGTAGTGCTCGGATTTGCCATCTTTGTACTATCGGATTGTCTTCATCCAACGACCAACTTTTAAAGTTATTCACACACTATATAGGGGTATAGATGTTTGGTTTGCAGCCTAAGGTTGCCACGCCTAAGCTTAGGCATGCCACATGTGTGTTTGGTTGCGTTCTTGTCTCAGCATAGTTGTTCCCTCTTCATGCATGCTCAACTCAACACCCATCTTCATGTGTGCTCTCTTCATGCATGCTTCTAGTGTATTTGTGCTAAGCTAGTGTGGACTCATGCACCCTCCATACACTCTACCAAACATCCAAAAGTGGATCGAGAAGGGAACTCTTGGGATCATGCACCCTTCATACACCCTACCAAACACACCAGGCATGTGTTTGGTTCATTGCTACACTTGTGGCTTGCCACACTTCTCTAGCTACATGGTCCACATGTCATAGACTCAACTTCTTGCCAAATCTTGCCACACTTGTGGTGGCCATTTTGTTAGCCACATTTTTTGTGGCAGACACACTTTGCCTAAGCTTAGTTGTGGCAAAGTTAGTCATGAATGAAGTTCAACCATGGAGTCTTCTAGATTCTACATGTGGCAGAATCTGGTGGAATGTAGATGATATCCAACGGCCAGTAGTGCTCGGATTTGCCATCTTTGTACAGTTGGATTGGCTTCATCCAACGACCAACTTTCAAAGTTATTCACACACTATGTAGGGGGTATAGATATAGATGTGTCGGCCCGTTGCAATGGATCCAAAGTATATCTATTTAGTGGAGTGCACTCTAAACACATTATCTATTTATTTTTCTCTAACCTTTCGTAGCCATGCAACCAAGCCACATAAGCTTCATGGGTGCCCCCACATCATATTGTTCATACTACGTTGACTGAAAAAAAAAGATAAATCACCCAAAACAAGATCTTCCTGTTTTTTGTTCCTACGATGTTGTGTCGTGCATGTACCTACTAGTTGTATAGTGGTGGTACTAGTTGTATCGTACAAACTTGGTACTAGTAGGAGTAGAGTAGTACGGAATGCTCATACTATATCAACGAGCCCCATCTGACATCAAATTTCTTGGCTTCCGTGCTATAGCTAGATCTTCCCCATGTTTCTGTTTTCCAACCCGGCGGCGGGCGGGGTGCGGTTTGCCAATAGTCGGTTTGCTCAACGGCGGTCCCACATGAAAGTGAAAATGTTAGGCAACACGCGTTCCCTAAGCTATGTGTCGTGCCGGACGGGCTGTGGAGTACTCCCGATTCCCAAGCGTGTGGGGGGGAGTGCGACGCGAACGCGGTAGGCCTTTTCCTTTTACTAGCAATGTGCCCGTGCGTTGCGACGGATCCAAAGTAGTATAATAGTAGTACTTGTTCACAAACTTGAAAGAAATCACTCTTGTTTTGATATACTCCTAATATATTACTCCCTCCATTCCTAAATATTTGTATTTTTAGAGATTTCTGATATGTCTCCGTCGTATCTATAATTTTTGATTGTTCTATGCCAATATTCTACAACTTTCATATACTTTTGGCAACTTTTTATACTATTTTTGGGACTAACATATTGATCCAGTGTCCAGTGCCAGTTCTAGTTTGTTGCATGTTTTTTGTTTCACAGAATATCCATATCAAATGGAGTCCAAACGGGATAAAAACTGACGGAGATTTTTTTGGAATATATATGATTTTTGGGAAGAAAAAACCACGCGAGACGGTGCCCAAGGTGGCCACGAGGCAGGGGGCGCGCCTGCCCCCTGGGCGCGCCCCTGACCCTCGGGGGCCACCCGTAAGGCAGTTGATGCCCTTCTTTCCCCACAAGAAATCTAATATCCGAATAGAGATCATGTTAAAATTTCAGCCCAATCGGAGTTACGGATCTCAGGGAATATAAGAAACGGTGAAAGGGAAGAATCTGAGAACGCAGAAACAGAGAGACAGATCCAATCTCGGAGGGGCTCTCGCCCCTCCCGTGCCATGGAGGCCATGGACCATAGGGGAAACCCTTCTCCCATCTAGGGAGGAGGTCAAGGAATAAGAAGAAGGAGGGGGGCTCTCTCCCCCTCGCTTCCGGTGGCACCGGAGTGCCACAAGGGGCCATCATCATCACCGGGACCTACACCAACACATCTGCCATCTTCACCAACATCTCCATCACCTTCCCCCCTCTATCTACAGTGGTCCACTCTCCTCCAACCTGCTGTACCCTCTACTTGAACATGGTGCTTTATGCTTCATATTATTATCCAATGATGTGTTTCCATCCTATGATGTCTGAGTAGATTTTTGTTGTCCTTTCGGTGGTTGATGAATTGCTATGATTGATTTAATTTGCGTGTGGTTATGTTGCTGTCCTTTGGTGCCCATCATATGATTGCGCGTGTGGATCACACCCTAGGGTTAGTTGTATGTTGATAGGACTATGTATTGGAGGGCAAGAGTGACAGAAGCTTCAACCTAGCATAGAAATTGATGCATACGGGATTGCAGGGGGACCAATATATCTTAATGCTATGGTTGGGTTTTACCTTAATGAACATTAGTAGTTGCGGATGCTTGATAATAGTTCCAATCATAAGTGCATGGAATTCCAAGTCAGGGATGACATGCTAGCAGTGGCCTCTCCCACATAATACTTCCTATCGGTCTAGTAAAGTAGTCAATTGCTTAGGGGCAATTTCGCAACTCCTACCACCACTTTTCCACACTCGCTATATTTACTTTATTGTGTCTTTACTTAAACATACCCTATTTTTTATTTACGTAATCTTTATTATCTTGCAAACCTATCCAACAACACCTACAAAGTACTTCTAGCTTCATACTTGTTCTAGGTAAAGCGAACGTCAAGCGTGCGTAGAGTTGTATCGGTGGTCGATAGAACTTGAGGGAATATTTGTTCTACCTTTAGCTCCTCGTTGGGTTCGACACTCTTACTTATCGAAAACTGTTGCGATCCCCTATACTTGTGGGTTATCAAGACCCTTTTCTGGCGCCGTTGCCGAGGAGCAATATCGTGGGGTGAACATTCTCGTGTGTGCTTGTTTGCTTTATCACTAAGTAATTTTTATTTGCTGTTCTTAGTTGTTTTCCATCTTTAGTTATGGGTAGGAAACGCAAAATACCAAAAAAATTAGTTGTGCCTACTAAACTAATGGTTGAAGAACCACTCAAAATCTATCACACTGCTGAAGCTTATTACTTGGATCATCTTCGATCCCTATGTGCTCGTGCTGAAACCCCAACTAGCTTAGTTGAGGGCAAATCTTTAGATGAGCATGCTTATTATGTGCGACACCGAATATCTGAAAAAGGGAAAACTTTGTTGGATCAAATTCATCGTTTGCAATGCTATGCTTGGAATTTATGTGAAATATATGATTATACTTGTTGTTCTGAAGACCCTAAGAAACACCTTCCCTACCAATGTTTGTTTAGTGATGGAATCGTATCCTCTTATGCTAAGGGTGTTTATAGTTACTACGATGTTCAACAAATTGAAGAATTTGTTGCTTTTAAGGGTGCTTACGAAATTGCTTCTTTGATTGAAAAGTATGATGCTACTCTTTAATAATCTAATTTTTTTGCCATACTTAAATATTGCTATGATAATTATGCTTCTAATGCCTATGTTGAACTATATATTGAGGACTACTCCGCTGTCCAAGGAGAGACTAATATTTTGGAGGAGTCTATGGAAGAAGAAATTGATGAAACTGTGAGCTCATTGGATGAAAAAGATGAGGAGGAGAGCGAAGAACAAAAGGAGGAAGAGCGGATTAGCTACCCATGCCCACCTTCTAATGATAGTAACTCTTCAACTCATACATTGTTTAATTTCCCTTCGTGCTTACCGGAGGATGATTGCTATGATGATTGTTATGATCCCTTTGATTCTTTTTAAATATCCCTTTTTGATGATGCTTGCTATGCTTGTGGCCAAAATGCCAATATGAATTATGCTTATGGAGATGAACTTGCTATAGTTCCTTATGTTAAACATGAAATTGTTGCTATTGCACCCACGCATGATAGTCCTATTATCTTTTTGAATTATCCTGACTACACTATATCAGAGAAGTTTGCACTTATTAAGGATTATATTGATGGGTTGCCTTTTACTACTACACATGATGATTTTGATGAATATAATATGCATGTGCTTACTGCTCCTACTTGCAATTATTATGAGAGAGGAATTATATCTCCACCTCTCTATGTTTCCAATATGATAAAATTGCAAGAAACTGTTTATACTATGCATTGGCCTTTACTTTGTGTGCATGAATTGTTCTTTTATGACATGTCGATGCATAGGAAGAGAGTTAGACTTTGTCATTACATGATATATGTTACCTTGTGCTCACCACTAAATTACAAATCATTGTTAATTAAAATTGGCTTTGATATACCTTGGGATCCGAGTGGATCCATTACTTGAGCACTATATGCCTAGCTTAATGGCTTTAAAGAAAGCGCTGCCAGGGAGACAACCTGGAAGTTTTAGAGAGTCATTTATTTCTGTTGAGTGCTTTTATATAGTTTAAAAACAAAAAAATAAAGAGGGGAACCCAAAACTTTTTCAAAAAAGGAAAGTGAAAGTGAGAAAGACAAGCATTGTTGAAGTGGGAGCTAGCCTTGAACTTTGTTCATACTCACGGAAACTTTGTGAATCTTGATTACAGAAACTTTTCAATAAAAATAATTATCCCCTTGTAAGTATTATAAAAATAATGTGCCAAGGTTTGCCTTTAGGATGTTTACATTTGCTTGATGGTTTGTACGGTGCAGGACAGAAACTTTGGCTGTAGTGCGCGATTTTACATTTTTAGATGGAAAGTCAAATGGTTCTGATTATTTTTGAAATGTATTCCTATACAAATTGTTTATTTTTCCTAATTTTTGTACAATTTTTCAAGTATCAGAAGTATGGTGAATGTTCAGATTATTACAGACTTTTCTGCTTTAGACAGATTCTGTTTTTGATGCATAGTTTGCTTGTTTTGATGAAACTATCAATTTATATCAGTGGATTAAGTGATGGAAAAGTTATATTACAGTAGAAACAATGCAAAAAAATATGAATTGGTTTGCAATAGTACTTAAAGTAGTGATTTGCTTTATTATACTAACGGATCTTACCGAGTTTTCTGTTGAAGTTTTGTGTGGATGAAGTGTTCGATGATCGAGAAGGTCTCGATGTGAGAAGAAGGAAGAGAGGCAAGAGCTCAATCTTGGGGATGCCCGAGTCACCCCAAGTAAATATTCAAGGAGACTCAAGCGTCTAAGCTTGGGGATGCCCCGGAAGGCATCCCCTCTTTCTTCAGTAAGTATCGGTATGTTTTCGGATTCGTTTCGTTCATGCGATATGTGCAATCTTGGAGCGTCTTTTGCATTTAGTTTTCATTTTTCTTTTATGCACCATGCTGGTATGAGATAGTCCATGGATGATTTATATAATGCTCTTTGCACTTCACTTATATCTTTTGAGTATGGCTTTATAGAATGCTTCATGTGCTTCACTTATATCATTTGAAGTTTGGATTGCATGTTTCTCTTTACATAGACAACCGCCATTTGTAGAATGCTCTTTTGCTTCACTTATATTTGTTAGAGCATGGGCATATCTTTTGTAGAAAGAATTAAACTCTTTTGCTTCACTTATATCTATTTGGAGAGATGACAGGAACTGGTCATTCACATGGTTAGTCATAAAATCCTACATAAAACTTGTAGATCACTGAATATGATATGTTTGATTCCTTGCAATAGTTTTGCAATATAGAGATGGTGATACTAGAGTCATGCTAGTGGGTAGTTTTGGATTGTAGAAATACTTGTGTTGAGGTTTGTGATTCCCATAGCATGCACGTATGGTGAACCGTTATGTAACGAAGTTGGAGCATGAGGTATTTATTGATTGTCTTCCTTATGAGTGGCGGTCGGGGACGAGCGATGGTCTTTTCCTACCAATCTATCCCCCTAGGAGCATGTGCATAGTACTTTGTTTCGATGACTAATAGATTTTTGCAATACATATGTGAGTTCTTTATGACTAATGTTGAGTCCATGGATTATACGCACTCTCACCCTTCCATCATTGCTAGCCTCTCTAGTACCGCGCAACTTTCGCCCGTACCATAAACCCACCATATGACTTCCTCAAAACAGCCACCATACCTACCTATCATGGCATTTCCATAGCCATTCCGAGATATATTGCCATGCAACTTTCATCATCATCATATACATGACATGAGCATGCATTGTCATATTGCTTTGCATGATCGTAAGATAGCTAGCATGATGTTTTCATGGCTTGTCCATTTTTTGATGTCATTGCTACGCTAGATCATTGCACATCCCAGTACACCGCCAGAGGCATTCATATAGAGTCATATCCTTGTTCTAGATATCGAGTTGTAATATTGAGTTGCAAGTAAATAAAAGTGTGATGATCATCATTATTAGAACATTGTCCCATGTGAGGTTATCAAAATAAAAGTGGCCAAAGAAGGCCCCCAAAAAAGAGAGAGAGGCCAAATAAGCCTACAAAAAAATGAAAAAACAAAAAAATGAGGGAAAAAGAGAGAAGGGGCAATGTTACTATCCTTTTACCACACTTGTGCTTCAAAGTAGCACCATGTTCTTCATATAGAGAGTCTCTTGAGTTATCACTTTCATATACTAGTGGGAATTTTCATTATAGAACTTGGCTTGTATATTCCAACGATGGGCTTCCTCAAATGCCCTAGGTCTTCATGAGCAAGCAGGTTGGATGCACACCCACTTAGTTTCAGTTTGAGCTTTCATATACTTATAGCTCTAGTGCATCCGTTGCATGGCAATCCCTACTCACTCACATTGATATCTATTGATGGGCATCTCCATAGCCCGTTGATACGCCTAGTTGATGTGAGACTATCTTCTCCTTTTTTTCTTCTCCACAACCACCATTCTATTCCACCTATAGTGCTATGTCCATGGCTCACGCTCATGTATTGCGTGAAAGTTGAAAAGGTTTAAGAATGTCAAAAGTATGAAACAATTGCTTGGCTTGTCATCGGGGTTGTGCTTGATGTGAGTATTTTGTGTGATGAAGATGGAGCATAGCCAGACTATATGATTTTGTAGGGATAACTTTCTTTGGCCTTGTTATTTTGAAAAGACATGATTGCTTTATTAGTAGGCTTGAAGTATTATTGTTTTTATGTCAAATGATAGACTATTGCTTTGAATCACTCGTGTCTTAATATTCATGCCATGATTAGACATATGATCAAGATTAAGCTAGGTAGCATTCCAATTCAAAAATTATCTTTTTTATCATTTACCTACTCGAGGAAGAGCAGGAATTAAGCTTGGGGATGCTGATATGTCTCCATCGCATCTATAATTTTTGATTGTTCCATGCCAATATTCTACAACTTTCATATACTTTTGGCAACTTTTTATACTATTTTGGGGACTAACATATCAATCCAGTGCCTAGTGCCAGTTCATGTTTGTTGCATGTTTTGTGTTTCACAGAATATCCATATCAAACGGAGTCCAAAGGAGATAAAAACTGACGGAGATTTTTTTGGAATATATATGATTTTTGGGATGAAAAATCCATGCGAGACGGTGAGGCAGGGGGCACACCTACAACCTGGGCACGCCCCTGACCCTCGTTGGCCACCCGTAAGGCGGTTGATGCCCTTCTTTCGCCGCAAGAAAGCTAATATCCAGATAGAGATCATGTTAAAATTTCAGCCCAATCGGAGTTAGGGATCTCCGGGAATATAAGAAACGGTGAAAGGGAAGAATCTGAGAACGCAGAAACAGAGAGAGACAGAGAGACAGATCCAATCTCGGAGGGGCTCTCGCCCCTCCCGTGCCATGGAGGCCATGGACCAGAGGGGAAACCCTTCTCCCATCTGGGGAGGAGGTCAAGGAAGAAGAAGGAGGGGGGCTCTCTCCCCCTCGCTTCCGGTGGCACCGGAGTGCCACCGGGGGCCATCATCATCACCGCGATCTACACCAACACCTCCGCCATCTTCACCAACATCTCCATCACCTTCCCCCCTCTATCTACAGAGGTCCACTCTCCCGCAACCCGCTGTGCCCTCTACTTGAACATGGTGCTTTATGCTTCATATTATTATCCAATGATGTGTTGCCATCCTATGATGTCTGAGTAGATTTTCTTTGTCCTATCGGTGGTTGATGAATTGCTATGATTGATTTAATTTGCTTGTGGTTATGTTGCTGTCCTTTGGTGCCCATCATATGATTGCGTGTGTGGATCACACCCTAGGGTTAGTTGTATGTTGATAGGACTATGTATTGGAGGGCAAGAGTGACAGAAGCTTCAACCTAGCATAGAAATTGATGCATACGGGATTGCAGGGGGACCAATATATCTTAATGCTATGGTTGGGTTTTACCTTAATGAACATTAGTAGTTGCGGATGCTTGCTAATAGTTCCAATCATAAGTGCATAGAATTCCATGTCAGGGATGACATGCTAGCAGTGGCCTCTCCCACATAATACTTGCTATCGGTCTAGTAAAGTAGTCAATTGCTTAGGGGCAATTTCGCAACTCCTACCACCACTTTTCCACACTCACTATATTTACTTTATTGTGTCTTTACTTAAACATCCCCTACTTTTTATTGACGTAATCTTTATTATCTTTCAAACCTATCAAACAACACCTACAAAGTACTTCTAGCTTCATACTTGTTCTAGGTAAAGCGAATGTCAAGCGTGCGTAGAGTTGTATCGATGGTCGATAGAACTTGAGGGGATATTTGTTCTACCTTTAGCTCCTCGTTGGGTTCGACACTCTTACTTTTCGAAAACTGTTGCGATTCCCTATACTTGTGGGTTATTAATTTCAAATGGACTATCACATACGGATTATATAGACATATTTTGAAGTGTAGATTCACTCATTTGCTCCGTATGTAGTCACTTATTGAAATCTCTAGAAAGACAAATATTTAGGAACGGAGGGAGTACTTTTGACTCAAAATATATTTCTCGGGATGTTTTGATGAGGTGAGGGAGGGATGTGGTTTCTTTCAGGATAATAAGGGGTTTTCTGCAAATTCGATCACAGAAGTGGGCTGTTGTTGCAAAAATGCCACAACTTACCTCACAGCCGTTAGATGCAGATCTAATGGTCAGAAACGACAGATGGCAGACACACCACCATCACCAACTGAGTCTTTTATAGGAGTAGGAGTAGGAGTAGTGAAACATGTATAAATTGTAACATTTTGGTTCTGCTCCTTGGCACAATTGATAGATAGAAATAACGATTGGAAATTCTAGGGCGGGGCTATTTCCGTCAGATAAGCAGGGTAAGTAGTATCTAGGTTGGCGCATCGTCGGTTTGGTCACACGCGGTCCGACATGTTCTAGTGTTTCTAGCAAGATGCCCGCACGTTGCACGAAGTTGATGGAAAAGGTAAGCACAACTTATAAATTGACGAATGGAGTACTAGTTACAGTGATGCATATAATTAAGCAAAGGGATCGCACATGTCGGTATTCACTGGAACGTGAATGCAACAACACAATAAGAATTAAGGCCACGATGATGATGCGATCGCGGTGGTGGTTACAGAAGGCAAGAAGAAAGATGCATCCATCAACATACGACCTCCTCCTCCTCAACTTAGTGCGCCGGGCCACCGACCGGCGGCTAAGGAGTGGCGGCTTTTGTGGCGAGGTCGAGGTGCTTCTCAGCAAAGGCATCCAAGGCTTCCAGCCGGTTGAGGAAGGCCAGCGTCGTAGTGTCCTCACTGGCCTTGTAGATACCTATGTACATGATTTGCTTGTCCACGTGGATGTGTAGGTCGACGAATTCTTGCAGGGCGAGGCGCCTCGCGGTGAGCGCAACCTCCAGGTGGACATTCTTCGTGGCGTCGGCGGGCAGCTGCAGGGCCACGAGTGCTTGAAAGAGGTTCCAGCCATGGAGGCCAATTAGGGTGGCAGGCAATGAGGAGCCTGGCCACGCGGGCTAGAGGAGTACGGCGATGTCGTCGACGAGCTTCTTAAGGACGGTGATCTTGTTGGTGGTGGCAACGATCATCTGGTCCAACTGAGAGTCGTAGTTGGCGTCAACGGCGGCCTTTTACCAGCTAGTCACCAACACCGCCTGGAGACGATCCTCGGTGCCATGCCGCAGGCCGGCATTGTGGACCATCTGGCACAACCGCTGGCCGCTCGCGCGCATCGCCGACATGGGTCTGGAGCGAGGACTTTTGCGCGTAGTGTAGGTGCTTCGGCAAATGCTTAGGTGTGTATGATGTGGTAGATGCATTGTAATGGAGGGGCGCCTTTATATGAGGGCAAACCGCGTTGCATTCACATCGTGCAGCCTCTTTTCCTGGTCCTCCTCCCATTACTTCCCTCATGCGTTAATTGAAGGAGGATGCATTTGCCGTTCAACATTTCGGGAACCGCTACTCTCTCCCTCGTCTGCATTAAAGCTGTATTGGGAACTGCGCCGCCCACTGTCAAATCGAATAGTACTGCGCCGCTCGCTGCACACCCGGCTGAACACGCCTCCTCGCCTCCACTAAACCTGCATGCAAACCGAGAAAACTACTCCGGCCACACGTCCGTTCATGAGCGGGCCGGAATTAAATGCAACACCAGCCGAGCTCCTCCCGTCCGCCCTCAGTTTAAACGAGGCCAGACGCCGGCCAAGCTCCTACCGTCTGCCCTCTATATACACGAGGCCAGACAGACAGCAGGCAAGAATCGCACCCCTCCGCCGTTCCCCCAACTCCTCCTTCACCATTTTCTCCACTCTTTCGATGGCTTCCGAGGAGCCGTTCTCCGGCATATTACCCGGCTGAGTGTCCCGCCGAGCCCTCCGGATACGGACGAGGTCGCTCGGTGCTTCACCAACCTCGCTTGGCCCGACGGAGCCAGTTGCCGCCCCAATCAGGCGCGTGGTTCAGCAACTCACCGCTCCAGTTCAGCTCGATGAGGAGTGGCGAGTTACTCCATGCCGGCACGGCGGCGAGCACACCGGTATGGGCGTCGTCGCTGCCGCGTTGTACCGCGCCGCTAGTGTCTGTGGGCGCGCCTCCTGTGCCTGCGGCAGCGCCATGCAGGCAGAGACAGAAGCCGGGCGCGTGGAGAGCGACGAGTCGGTGGCTGCTATCTCTTGAGCACTGCGTTGGTTTTCCCCGAAGAGGAAGGGATGATGCAGCAAAGTAGCGTAAGTATTTCCCTCAGTTTTTGAGAACCAAGGTATCAATCCAGTAGGAGGCTACACGCAAGTCCCTCATACCCGCACAAAACAAATAAATCCTCGCAACCAACGCAAATAGGGGTTGTCAATCCCTATAAGGCCACTTACGAGAGTGAGATCTGATAGATATGATAAGATAATATTTTTGGTATTTTTATGATAAAGATGCAAAGTAAAATAAAGGCAAAGTAAATAGCAAAGGAAATAACTAAGTAGTAGGAGATTAATATGATGAAGATAGACCCAGGGGCCATAGGTTTCACTAGTGGCTTCTCTCGAGAGCATAAGTATTCTACGGTGGGTGAACAAATTACTGTTGAGCAATTGACAGAATTGAGCATAGTTATGAGAATATCTAGGTATGATCATGTATATAGGCATCACGTCTGAGACAAGTAGACCGACTCCTGCCTGCATCTACTACTATTACTCCACTCATCGACCGCTATCCAGCATGCATCTAGAGTATTAAGTTAAAAACAGAGTAACGCCTTAAGCAAGATGACATGATGTAGAGGGATAGACTCATGCAATATGAAGAAAATCCCATCCTCGATGGCAACAATACAATACGTTCCTTGCTGCCCCTACTGTCACTGGGAAAGGACACCGCAAGATTGAACCCAAAGCTAAGCACTTCTCCCATTGCAAGAAAGATCAATCTAGTAGGCCAAACCAAACTGATAATTCAAAGAGACTTGCAAAGATAACCAATCATACATAAAAGAATTCAGAGAAGATTCAAATATTGTTCGTAGATAGACTTGATCATAAACCCACAATTCATCGGTCTCAACAGACACACCGCAAAAGAATATTGCATCGAATAGTTCTCCACAAGAGAGGGGGAGAACAATGTATTGAGATTCAAAAAGAGAGAAGAAGTCATCTAGCTACTAACTATGGACCCGTAGGTCTGAGGTAAACTACTCACACTTCATCGGAGGGCCTATGGTGTTGATGTAGAAGCCCTCCATGATCGATGCCCCCTCCGGCGGAGCTCCGGAACAGGCCCCAAGATGGGATCTCGTGGATACAGAAAGTTGCGGCGGTGGAATTAGGTTTTTGGCTCCGTATCTGATCGTTTGGGGGTACGTAGGTATATATAGGAGGAAGGAGTACGTCGGTGGAGCAACAGGGGGCCCACGAGGGTGGAGGGCGCGCCTGGGGGGTAGGCGTGCCCCCCTACCTCGTGGCCTCCTGTTTTCTTTCTTGACGTAGGGTCCAAGTCTCCCAGATCATAATCTTCCTAAAAATCACATTCCCGAAGGTTTCCGTTTTGACTCCGTTTGATATTCCTTTTCTTCGAAACCCTAAAACAGGCAAAAAACAGCAATTCTGGGCTGGGCCTCCGGTTAATAGGTCAGTCCAAAAAATAATATAAAAGTGGATAATAAAGCCCAATAATGTCCAAAACAGTAGATAATATAGCATGGAGCAATCAAAAATTATAGATACGTTGGAGACGTATCAAGCATCCCCAAGCTTAGTTCCTGCTCATCCTCGAGTAGGTAAATGATAAAAACAGAATTTTTGATGCAGAGTGCTACTTGGCATAATTTTAATATAATTCTTCTTAATTGTGGTATGAATATTCAGATCCGAAAGATTCAAGACAAGAGTTCATATTGACATAAAAATAATAATACTTCAAGCATACTAACAAAGCAATTATGTCTTCTCAAAATAACATGGCCAAAGAAAGTTATCCCTACAAAATCATATAGTCTGGCTATGCTCTATCTTCACCACACAAAATATTTAAATCATGCACAACCCCGATGACAAGCCAAGCAATTGTTTCATACTTTTGACATTCTCAAAACTTTTTCAATCTTCACAAAATACATGAGCGTGAGCCATGGATATAGCACTATAGGTGGAATAAAGTGGTGGTTGTGGAGAAGACAAAAAGGGAGAAGATAGTCTCACATCAACTAGGCGTATCAACGGTCTATGGAGATGTCCATCAATAGATATCAATGTGAGTGAGTAGGGATTGCCATGCAACGGATGCACTAGAGGTATAAGTATATGAAAGCTCAGAAAGAAACTAAGTGGGTGTGCATCCAACTTGCTTGCTCATGAAGACCCAGGGCATTTTGAGGAAGCCCATCATTGGAATATACAAGCCAAGTTCTAGAATGAAAGATTCCCACTAGTATATGAAAGTGATAACATGGGAGACTCTCTACTATGAATATCATGGTGCTACTTTGAATCACAAGTGTGGTAAAAGGATAGTAACATTGTCCCTTCTCTCTTTTTCTCATAATTTTTTTATTTGGGCCTTTTCCTTTTTTATGGCCTCTTTTCTCTTTTTTTTCATTTTTCGTCCGGAGTCTCATCCCGACTTGTGGGGGAATCATAGTATCCATCATCCTTTCCTCACTGGGACAATGCCCTAATAATGATGATCATCACACTTTTATTTTTCTTACAACTCAACAATTACAACTCGATACTTAGAACAAAATATGACTCTATATGAATGCCTCCGGCGATGTACCGGGATATGCAATGACTCGTGAGTGACATGTATGAAAGAATTATGAATGGTGGCTTTGCCACGAATACTGTGTCAACTACATGATCATGCTAAGCAATATGACAAATGATGGAGTGTGTCATAATAAACGGAACGGTGGAAAGTTGCATGGCAATATATCTCGGAATGGCTATGGAAATGCCATAATAGGTAGGTATGGTGGCTGTTTTGAGGAAGGTATATGATGGGTGTATGATACCGGCGAAAGGTGCGCGGTATTAGAGAGGCTAGCAAAGGTGGAAGGGTGAGAGTGCGTATAATCCATGGACTCAACATTAGTCATAAAGAACTCATATACTTACTGCAAAATTCTACAAGTTATCAAAGCAAAGTATTACGCGCATGCTCCTAGGGGGATAGATTGGTAGGAAAAGACCATCGCTCGTCCTCGACCGCCACTCATAAGGAAGACAATCAATAAATAAATCATGCTCCGACTTCATCACATAACGGTTCACCATACGTGCATGCTACGGGAATCACAAGCTTCAACACAAGTATTTCTCAAATTCACAACTACTCAACTAGCATGACTTTAATATCACCATCACTATATCTCAAAACAATTATCAAGTATCAAACTTATCATAGTATTCAACACACTCATAAGAAAAAAAATTATTCTTGAATACCTAGCATATTAGGATTTTGAGCAAATTACCATGCTATTAAGACTCTCAAAATAATCTAAGTGAAGCATGAGAGATCAATAGTTTTTATAAAACAAATCCACCACCGTGCTCTAAAAGATATAAGTGAAATACTAGAGCAAAACTACATAACTCAAAAGATATAAGCGAAGCACATAGAGTATTCTAAAAAATTCCAAATAATGTATGGCTCTCTCAAAAGGTGTGTACAGCAAGGATGATTGTGGTAAACTAAAAAGCAAAGACTCAAATAATACAAGACGCTCCAAGCAAAACAGATATCATGTGGCGAATAAAAATATAGCTCCAAGTAAAGTTACCGATAGAAGTAGACGAAAGAGGGGATGCCTTCCGAGGCATCCCCAAGGTTTGGCTTTTAGGTGTCCTTAGATTATCTTGGGGGTGCCATGGGCATCCCCAAGCTTAGGCTCTTGCCACTCCTTGTTCCATAATCCATCAAATCTTTACCCAAAACTTGAAAACTTCACAACACAAAACTTAAAGTAGAAACTCTCGTGAGCTCCGTTAGCGAAAGAAAATAAAAGACCACTTCAAGGTACTGTAATGAACTCATTATTTATTTATATTGGTGTTATACCTACTGTATTTCAACTTCTTTATGGTTTATAAACTATTTTACTAGCCATAGATTCATCAAAATATGCAAACAACACACGGAAAACAGAATCTGTCAAAAACAGAACAGTCTGTAGTAATCTATACCTAGCGCAAGATATGGAACCCCAAAAATTATAAAATAAATTGCTGGACGTGAGAAATTTATCTATTAATCATCTGAAAAAAGAATTAACTAAATATCACTTTCCAAATAAAAATTACAGCAGTTCTCGTGAGTGCTAAAGTTTCTGTTTTTTACAGCAAGTTCAACAAGACTTTCCCCAAGTCTTTCCAACGGTTCTACTTGGCACAAACACTAATTAAACACAAAAAACACAACCAAAATAGAGGCTATATAAATTATTTATTACTAAGCATGAGCAAAAAGCAAGTAATAAAAATAAAATTGGGTTGCCTCCCAACAAGCGCTATCGTTTAACGCCCCTAGCTAGGCATAACAAGCAAGAATAGATCTAGGTATTGCCATCTTTGGTGGGCAATCCATAAGTGGCTCTCATAATAGATTCATAAGGTAATTTAATTTTATTTCTAGGAAAGTGTTCCATGCCTTTCCTTAATGGAAATTGGAATCTAATATTTCCTTCCTTCATATCAATAATTGCACCAATCATTCTAAGGAAAGGTCTACCAAGAATAATAGGACATGAAGGATTGCAATCTATGTCAAGAACAATAAAATCTACGGGCACATAATTCCTATTTGCAATAATAAGAACATCATTAATTCTTCCCATAGGTTTCTTAATGGTGGAATCCGCAAGGTGCAAGTTTAGAGAGCAATCATCATAATCACGGAAACCTAACAAATCACACAAAGTCTTTGGAATCGTGGAAACACTAGCACCCGGTATAAAGCAATACAATGTTCATTACGGGCCGGTTTCACCACAGGCCGTTAAATGGGCGAAGAGTTACAAAGGGACTCATATGGGCCGAAATACATCATGGGCCATACATGGGCCGGAAGTTACAACGGCTGGAATCATATTGGACGACCCAGATGACGTTACTGGGCCTAATTCTGGTAGGCCGTAACGGGCTGTGAGTTAGCGGGCTGTAAATGTGCTATATGCGAACATGCCGTTAACAGGCTTTCCGTGGACCGGCTCACCACCTTTTGACAAAGTCAAACGGGCCAGCCTTTTCACAGGAATGGGCCTCTGTTGGGCCATGCCACGTGTCGACGTATCATAGGTGCCTTGGGTCCAATGAGTGGATGACATCTATCCCAACAGTGAGCCGACACGTGTTTCTTCCAGCCAATGATGATTTTACACGTGGAAAATCCCCATTGGTCGGGGCTGTTAATGGGTTATCGGATCCAAAACCGGACCCGATAGCTTAACGGCGTTCCGTTATGGTGGATGCCACGTGTCGGTCACCCTTGACGAAAGCAATTCTGTGACGCGCGTTTTATCGTCATGGAAGTGGACACTTCCATAATGATAATTTTGGTAATGTCATGGAACACTTCTACGACAGCATAGGTATGACTAACTTGATTCTGCCATAAGTTTGTCATGGATGTACATGCATGAAAGAAAACGTGACCTATTGTGACAAACACGTATCATCACGGAAGTGTATTTTTTTTGTAGTGAGCTCTGGCCCCAGGCCAAACCCTCCGGCTGGGCGGCTTTACCATGACTGCCCGTTCGGCCGTTAAGCTGATGATGACTTCTCGGGTCATCAAAAATCGCCTCCGTGTTGACTTCGAATACTCTAGACGGATGGATCTGGCGGAGTGGTCGTCTTTAAATGAACTCCAGGATCGCATCGCCGCCATGGGGGTCACTGCTGACTATAATTAGACTGGGCTTAAACCTGATCAGAGTGAAATCAAATCTCCGCCGACCACCCATCAGATAGCAGTCGTAGAAGAGCAAAACAACAATTCTTCCCCTATGCTGAAGACGAACTATGTTCGGATTTTTGAGCTCGAAGAGCCGGATACCCGTCTACGGAACGACACTCCTAGTCCCCCGAACATGGATTCGGGTGTTGGGCCCGGAAAATCGTTCGACATCCCGAAGCCCGAACTAATGAGCTCGAAAGTTTTTCAGGCTCCGGACTCCAAATCGGGTCAGGGTTCGGATTTAAAACCACCCACCCACCACAAGCAATATTCGCCAAGCAATTCCGGCCCGCCGGATATATGCGACCGCATGTACGTACGGCAACAGCCTCAGGAAATAGTCCTCACTTTTGGGCCAGATTCCTCCTTATCAAAGACAAGAATAAAGACTTCCGCGACGAGGATGAAATTTCGATATTCTGCAATAATTGCACGGACGAAGGCATCCTAAATGCCATCAACCGCCATCGCGTATTACACTTCGCTGACTTGGCAACCGTGGTGCAGAAGTACTACGCAATGGAAAGCGCCTGGAAAACCCAGACAGCTTAATGGGAGCCATCAGTCTCCACCCAACCCCTCGGGCGAGCAAAACGAATGCATCCTCGCGGGGCACCCGAACCCATCTTTACCTAATAATAAAGGACGGAAGATTTCATAGTTCTTCATAAGTCATCCTTTTCTATCCTTTGATTTTATGTTAGACGGCTGAGATTTAAAAGTATGTTTTTTCCTTTCTATGAGAGAGAAGACCCACGCGTACTACTTGAAACTGACCTGGCCTCCTTAGCCCAAATCAATCGCTGGAAGTGTTAAAAAAATCCATCCCTGGAAGAAAACCTACGGTGACGCCATGGCCGACCAGAACTTGGATCCAGTTCCAAAACAAATAGGGGGTCGCCAAAGCGCTCGACACGGTACACCGAGGCTTCAGCCAGTCCAGGATGTGCTCCACTTCGTTACAGATAGTTGGCATCGGCGAGGGGATGGTGAGGCAGCGGCACGCTGACATGGGAGAGACACACTTGTGTTGGGTGAGCTCTTTGTCGAATAGAGAAAGAGAAGAAAACAGAGAAGCTTTCACAAGCAGGGCTATAGTAGCAGCCTCTCCAACCTGGCCGTTGGCGACGCGCTGGATCTTCGAATGGCCCGCTTCTCCTCCTCTTTCTTCATCTTCTACCCTCCCCCTTCTCTTTCTTCAGTCCCTGTTCCACCCCGTTCTGAACTAAAGCGGTGGGCGGAGGAGGCACTGGCCTGGCTGCGCGCGGCGGATGGAGGAGGTAGTGGCGACACGCTGGACCACAGAGCCCGCCATGGACGCAATGAAGTTGGTTGGGCTCTGTGATATGTTGCGGCTATACATGCGTCCTGCGGTGCGCTCCGTTCCCTGGAAAGACTCTGGCATCATCGAGTTGTCAGAGGACTGGCACTTCGCGACCTCACCAGCACGACCTACTGTAGTTTCTGATCTCCTCCACGACATCCCCCCTTTTAATCTTCTCAACCGATGGAGCTCCTCCATCTCTACCTTATACTCCACAATTGGGCCTCCATGCCTTGCTCTCGAGGATTCATTAGATTGCCGCCCAAAGTCAATGTTCCGGAGCGGAGGAATTTGAAGCCCCATTACACAGGGTGAATTAGGAAGAGGCATCAAACCCAACCTCCTGGGGCACCGGTCAAGAATTTCATAGTGGTGGTATTCCTGCGGTCTTACCTTTTGCCTTCAAGAGCGGTTAACTAACCAGTTAGGTTGATCCCTGATTAAATCCCCTAATGATTATCTTTGATGTACTGCTATTTTTGCTTCTAGCATGATCTCTTTCCTCTCTTACAGAAGTTATATGCTGACATTTTGGATTTTGGGTTCGGTCTGTTCTATCCTCGCAACATATCAGGCTCTTCTCAATTCGTCCAGGGCTCAATAGCAACAATATTATAACAACCAGATTTTCAGAGAAAAATATACAGTCAGTGGTATGATGTTGGTCGGTTGTATTCCTTATGTCGTCTTTTTGTAATTATGCAGTCTTAAACTATTATTCTCTGCCAGAATATTAGATATAAATACATATTACTTTGGTATTATTTTCCTCAGCAGGCAACCAATCTACATATACATATCCTATCACTTTAGGAAATACAAATCAATCACAGTATTTATTTGCAGGATAGTTTTCTTCTAATGCACAAATAGCTTTTCTCTTATTGTGCAGTGGATATTGTGAATATGTTTATGAAAAAGAGCTTACACCTCAAGGGAGATTAGCTAAATCGACATCAGAGCCAAAAAGAGGGCGCAGGTCCAAAAGTGCGAAAGATATCTCTATGATGTGGGCATCAAGGATGGCACATTCTTTGCCAGTAGCTTCAGTGGTGCCCAAGGTAGAGATCACTTCGGCTTTCCTCTTTGCTCGTCATAAAAAAAGTCGGAGATATAGTTCTGGAGGTGAGATGTGGATCTTGGGTTGATCGGACGGACAAATGTTCATGTTCAGAACATGTAGAATCAACATGGAGAGTATAACTAATTTGTCTAAAGTTTCAGAATGCACAATGTGCAATATGTATACATGGGTTTCCATGCGCATTCGGCTGCTGTCATCAGAAATAGAATCTCTCTTCCGTCACAGATGAAAAAAGCTTATTCGAGGCAACATAGTTCAGCATGAAGATAAATTAACCAAGGACTGGGAAGGCTATGTATTGGTTTCTGCATGCCGAGGCTTACCTTTCTGTTCATAAGGATTAGTATTTCCACCAACCATCTCAGAAAGCATCCAAATTTTTATAGATCAAATCACACTTCAGGACCTTGAGGTAGAGCCGTTTTATGTGAGTTTTCATCTCCTGTTAAGATAAAGAAGTCCATATGTATGGTTTTGAACTCTTGCTGATATTTTGGTAGTAAAATATCATTATTTGTTTCCTTTTTGCTCCTCTAATATATATTGTTACTTTTGTTCCCAGTTGGTTGAGATAGTGAAAGTGAATCAATCTGATGATTGTTGACATGGGAGAGGAGGAGGTGTACATAGAGCTTTTCAAGATTGTTTGTATCCTCCTTTGTTCTTTAAATACATATTGTTACTTTAGGTTCCGTATACAAAAATATTGTGCTAAGTTGCCTGAGATAGTGAATGTGAATCAATCACGATTATGGACATGGGACACGAGGAGGTGTACTGACAGTAGTTTTAAGCAAAACAAATGGCTGCTGTCATAGCGGAAACTGGCAAGAGGAGAAACTAGAGCAGGAGATGCAAGATATATTCTCCATCTATTAAATTCCTCGCAGAACAACATAATAGGCTTGGTCCGATCCTTATCATTTGATCTAGGAAAGAACGGTCGTTTACATGTGTATCTATGAGCACTCTGCTTTGGACATGTTTTCCTCTGTAGAATGAGGAGACAAGCCACATTAAATTTTACAAGAGGCTTAATTTAGAGATGTTTTATCAGGTTAACCCATATTAGTGAGTAAAATTTGTTGATGTTTCAATGTAGAAAAACTGAATGTTGTATTTTACTTCGAATACATGCTAAATGTCTGATTATCTGCATGGTATTTTGAATCATTTGTGTTTTAACTATACTGCCAAGGTATGATGCCTAGACTTCTAATATTTTTCCTATATATCTGACTTTGAAGTTATAACAACTTTCAATGATTTCTGAAAATCATTTCTACTAGAGTACGGTTTTGTCTGTACATTAGCTAGCCAGGTTTTGTTTGCAAAAGAAAAAGATAGCCAGGTTTTAAACTATTGGGAATACAGTTAGCTGCATGGAGTACATGAATTTCACAGGTTTTCTTGTTACATGGTTCCTGATGTACAACAAAAAGGCTCCAGATTGATGTAATAAAAAACATTCATGTGAATTTTTCATGCAAATATAACTACAGACAACAGAGTATGTGTATTTTATTTTTGGATCATAACGTGGCTCCCTTTGTATTTTACTGTGTAACACATACACCATCATTTTATATTTATATTTTCCCTACAACAAATCAGTTCAGTTTATTCCTGATCTAGATTTTGCTTAGGGAATTTTATGTCTATTCCAATTGACACTTAAACATACTTGCATCACATACAACACATAAGAATATACCAGTTTTGCTCTATTGGTAATATCCTATGAAAATTCTTGCCTCTGGTTAATTAGTTTGGTTTTGCTAACTGTCATTCATATTGTTCTATGTATGATTTATAGCTTCAGAAAAAGTGTGATCATGTATTTTGATTGTTCTCTAAATGTTTGGAATCGTGCTCTCTCTAGATCTGTATACTGCTCACAACTTTTTTCGAGGACTATGCCCTATGCCAGATGACTTTCAGATTATTGTTGCTCATGTAGTTCAGTGGCCCATGTTGGTTTGCACCTTCATGGACCAAATTTAATTATGCTAGTTATTTATGGTTCCTATTAAAGGTCAGCCATGGAATCAGGTTGTATTTGTGTTCATCAGTATGGATTTATGACTGTTAGCTACAAACTCCTAAAAATAATTCAATTTCAATTTGTGTTCAGATCTATGTCAATTAGATACTCCACATGGAAACATTGAACTTTAGGATCAAGCGGGGACATGCACTGATTTGGAAGGATAGCAAGACACATAGAGCAAAGAGTCAAAGGCAAGGCACCAATGTAGCAACGGGACAATGTTCTCCATATTTTTCTAGCTACTACTTTCAAAATGAGGTCTTGTGTGAAAATAAAGAGGATGGGCAGATGGGAGATCTTTGGTCATTCTTATATTTTGTTAGACCATGTGATTTTTTTCCTCCCGTTGCAATGCACGGGCATGTGTGCTAGTAGTAAAGAAAACTAAACCCACTACAGGACGTGGAACCGTTCTGGAGGGATGGCTCGATAGGCCATGCAAAATACACACGACACCAGATACCGTACCAACCCACATCCTTAGAGCATGTTGGATACTTGGCCAAGAGCGGCGAGGATATCCTCACCAAAAACACCGTGGACCAACTCCCCCGGGAAGACGACGACCCCAGAGTATTGACAGTCTTCGAGACTTTCGCTTCAAACAATCGGCGCAAGAGGGCACTCCGCGACCTCGCCAAAGTCTGCCAAGTCGCAACAATAAATCCCTAGAACGACACGGCCATAACTTTCAATGCCAGTGATGAACCAAAAATCCGGTTAGTCCAGGCACCATCCGCCCTGGTCCTCAACCCAATTGTGGATGGCTTTCGGCTCACTAAAGTGCTCATGGATGGCGGCAGTGGACTAAACCTCATCTACGAGGACACACTGAATATAATGGAAATAGACAGGAGCCGCATCAAGCATAGTAATACGACCTTCCGAGGGATCATTCCCAGCCGGGAGGCACGAGGCGCGGGGAAAATTATACTCGACGTGGTATTCGGCATGCCGGAGAACTATCGGTCCGAAGAGATAACCTTCCAAGTGGCCCCTTTCAACAGTGGATGTCATGCCCTGTTGGGGCGAGATGCATTCACACGCTTTCAAGCTATACCTCATTACGGGTATATGAAGCTCAAGATGCCCGGGGCCAACGGTATTATCAATCTTGCTAGTGATCCAGACATAGCCCTCCGGGCCAACAGCATCCCTAGCCCTCGAGGCACTGTCTGAGGCCCTCGCGGCCGAAGAGTTAACCGCACTACGCTCTATGGTGGATAGGGGTGACGTAATCCTTGATAAACGTCCCAAATCCACCTCCTTCAAACCAGCAGACTAAATAGTCAAATTTCAAGTCCACCTGACGGACCCCAAGAAGACAGATTCCATCAGGGCACAGCTGGACCCAATGGTTGATGCCGCACTACGAACGTTCCTGCGTGAGAACTGGGACATATTCGCCTGGCACCCTTCTGATATGTTAGGAATCCTATGCAGGCTAGCTGAACACAGCCTTAATATATTGAAGGGATATAAGCCGGTCAAGCAAACACTATGGCGCTTTTTTGAACCTAAACGATAAGCTATGGGGAAGGAGCTAGCCAAGTTAATCGAGGTCGGATTCATCAGAGAAATAAAACACCCGGACTGGCTAGCAAACCTGGTGATGGTACCAAAGAAGGACAATTCCTGGCGCCTGTGCGTCGATTTCAAAGACCTCAATAAGGCTTACCCTAAGGATCCCTTACCCCTCCCCCGCATCGATCAGATTATTGATGCTACTGCAGGACACGGCTCACTGTGTTTCCTCGATGCATACTCCGGATACCATCAAATTAAAATGAAGGAATCCAATCAAGACGCAACGACATTCATCACCCCATACGGGCCTTTCTGCTTCAACACTATGCCCTTTGGGCTTAAAAACGCCGGTGCCACCTACCAATGCATGATTCAAACATGCCTGGAGAAACAAATCGGCAAGACAGTTGAAGCATATGTGGATGACGTCGTCATCAAGACTAAGCACGTCAAGTCGTTAATAGACGACCTGCGCCTCACATTCGACAACCTCCGGACATATGACATCAAGCTCAATCCGGAAAAGTGTGTTTTCAGCGTTCCCGCCGGAAAGCTGCTGGGCTTCATCGTTTCCAATAGAGGAATTGAGGCAAATCCAGCCAAAATTCGAGTTTTGTCATAATTGGCTACACCAACAGACCTTAAACAGGTCCAAAAACTAGCCGGATGCGTCACAGCTTTAAGCCGCTTTATCTCCAGACTAGGAGAAAAAGCATTGCCACTTTATCACCTTCTCCGACGTACCGACCACTTCGAGTGGACGAAAGCGGCAACAACCGGACTGGAGGAAATAAAGGCTCTTTTAGCGAGCAACCCAATCCTAGCCACACCAAACATCGGCGAACCGATGTTATTATACATCTCTGCAACACACCAGGTGGTGAGCGCAGTGCTCGTCGTTGAGAGAAAGGAGGACGGACACAAGTTCCCACTTCAGAAACCAGTATACTACGTATCCACTGTCCTCACACCATGCAAATCCCGGTACCCTCAATACGCAGTCTTCATGGCATCCCAGAAGCTACAACACTACTTCCAAGAGTGTTCGATCATGGTGGCTTCCGAAGTACCACTCAATGATATAATAAATAACCGCGATGCTACGGGTCGGATTGCCAAGTGGGATATTGATCTCCTACCATTCGACATAACATACAAACCATGCTGAGCCATTAAATCCCAAGTATTGGCTGACTTCGTCGCCGAATGGACAGAGGTCGAACTCCCTAAAGAGTACGGTACATATTCCAACTGGGCCATGCACTTCGATGGCTCTAAAATGCTGTCCGGCTTAGGAGCGGGCGTCTTCTTGACATCCCCCACTGGAGACACAGTTCAGTACGTACTCCAAATATTATACACAGACTCCAACAACATAGCCGAATACGAAGCCCTATTGCACGGTCTTCGATGGCTGCCTCCATGGGCATACAACGCCTGTAGGTGCGCGGGGATTCAAATCTTGCGATATCCCAAATAAACGGAGACTTTGACGCCAAAGATCCAAAGATGGCGGCCTATCGTAATGTCGTACTCAAAATATCAGCTCGGTTCGAGGGACTCGAATTCCATCATGTGGCTCGAGAAAGTAATCAAGCGGCGAATGTCCTTGCTCGCATGGGCGCCAAGCGTGACCCCGTCCCGCCTAACATCTTTCTGGAAAGGCTCTTCAAGCCATCCATGGTGTGGCAGGACGAGAGCAGCAACGCCGGTCCGGATCCGATCATAGCCCTAGATTCCGAACACAATACCGATATCATCGGGGGCTCACCCACCGAGATAACACCATCAGCCCATCTAATAATGGCAGTAATTGCCCCATGGACCGAACCCTTCTTGGCCTACCTTAATAGGCGAGAGCTCCCTGAGGATCAGAATGAGGCTCACTGCATTGTTCGGCATTCAAAAGCCTATAAGGTCCATGAAGGAGATCTCTACAAGAAAAGTGCTACCGGAGTCCTTCAAAGATGTATCTCCGAAGAAGAGGGACGACAGCTCCTGGCTGAAATCCATGCTGGTCTCGGCGGTCACCATGCCACGGCTCGGGCCCTTGTAAGTAAAGCCTTCCGTATAGGTTTCTTTTGGCCGACGGCCTGAGCAGATGCACATGACCTTGTCCAACGCTATGTCGGATGCCAGCTTTTCGCCAATCAAAGCCATATGCCGCCTACCGCTCTACAAACAATCCCCATTACTTGGACTTTCGCGGTCTGGGGGCTTGATATGGTCGGACCCCTTAAAGGAGGAAGCCACAAGAAAAAATATCTACTGGTCATGGTAGATAAGTTCACCAAGTGGATAGAGGCCAAGCCAATTAAAATGGCCAAAGCCGGACCAGTGATAGACTTTATATCCGGTGTTGTGCACCATTATGGTGTCCCACACAACATCATCACCGACAACGGCTCCAATTTTACAGTCGATGAAGTTAAAACCTGGTGTGCTAACCTGGGCATTAAGCTCGATTACGCCTCCGTCTATCACCCACAAACAAACGGTCAAGTTGAATGAGCTAATGGTCTTATCATGAGCCGCATCAAGCCTAGACTAGTGCAGTCTTTGAAGGAATCAGACAAGCACTGGGTTGAGGAGCTCGACTCCGTACTCTAGCGGCTGCGGACCATGCCCAATCGCACTACCGGATACATACCATTCTTCATGGTGTACGGCGCAGAAGCCGTTTTGCCCTGCGACATCATTCATGACTCACCTCGAGTGCGCAAGTACGAAGAGAGAGAGGCCGAGCTTGATCGGTAGGATAGTCTAGATGCCCTAGAGGAGGAGTGTGACGTTGCAAAGGCTTGTTCTACATTCTATCAACAACAAGCTCGCAGATACCAAAGCAGAGAAGTGCTGGCCAAGACTTATAATGTTGGTGAACTCGTTTTACGCTTGCCAGAAAAGAAAAAGGACAAACTCAAGCCCAAGTGGGATGGTCCCTTCATCATAGACGAGGTTCTCACTGGAGGAGCGTACCTCCTACGTGATGCATCTAACAATTGCCTAGAGCCGAACCCGTGGAATGTCGCAAGACTCCGAAGATTTTACGCCTAGAGTCGTACTCTTTGTTCGTCTTCTTCTCCCTTTGTTTTATTTTTACCCTGTTTAATTTTTTATAGCTCTTTAGCTCTTATGCGGCCAGACCACACACCTATGATGTGCACATCCTTAAATGTATACACTCATAATACCTGGGGACTTCTTTTACAGAAGCTTATTATTATTTTCCAAGCATCAAGCTCAACACATGTGTGTCCTCTTCCGCATATGTACCTTTTCTTCGCCATTATATGCATTGTTATGACTTAAGTTTTTGCCAAGCTGGGTTGCCTGGCTCCTATGCTTATGCCCTACGTTCCCGTTTGTTCGGCTAGGGCATAAAGGGAGCACCTCTGCGATTGTTACAGCCGGGTCATCCGGACTTGTACCTCAGACTGGGTGAAGCCAAAAGCTAGCATTCTTAAGGGAATATTCGGTCGGCGAACTAAAGACGTTTTACCTTCATCACACCATGAACCCCTAGATGTTACGTATACTGCGATTTTTCAATCATAGTTCGGACATGCATACTAACGCATATCCGCCCAGGGAAAGGAATCCTTAACGGAACTATTCTCCCTGGAAGATGTTTCTTACAATCAACATGTCTGTTCAAGCAACTATGACCCCTACGCCTGGTTTCCACACATACCCCGGTCTATATTACCAAGCGGGTATTCGGAAACACTCCGCACCTTCGGGTCTAGAGGTCGAAGGGAAAAGGTCTGCCATGACAATCGTTTTATAATCCGGCTAGGGAAAATTTGTCAAATGAAGTACATAGTCACTTGGACTCAAAAACTTCTTCCTCTATGTCGTCTAACAGACTGTCTAGCTTACAATCCTGTTGGGAAAACTTGGCAGCTACCTTTACATGGTCATATACCAGACTAACGGGAATTTCTTGTCCATCTGACCCCCGGGGTCCGACTCGGGCCATATGTTTCGGATCAAGCTTGGTGTACCATGTTTTTACCATGGCCCAAGCCTCTCGCGCACCTTCTCGGCAGGCCGAAATCTTCCATAATCGAAAGCGCCGCCGAGCCCCTTGGAATAGCTTCACAAGCTCCTCCATACTTCCTGGAGGGGAGGAGGATGGCCACAAAGCCTTGGTAATGCTCCGCATTGCTTGCCGAGCTCACTCATGCACTTGGGATAGCTCTTGGAGCAGATCGCCTTGAGATTCAGACATATCCTCTTCGGGACGGTCAGTCAGCATACCTGCAGACATAAATCTGTCAGCTCATTTTTCGGCCGAATTTCATGAAGGTAAGTTCGAAAGCATACCGAATATGCCGCCTCATAGCCTCTTATTCTCCTTTATGGCATCAGCCAGCTGGGCTCGTACATCTTTTAGCTCTTCGCCCATCAGGATGTTGGAATCCTGCTACTTGTTCTTGTCGTCCCTGACCCACGTCAGCACACGTTCGCCTGCTACCTGTTGCCTTTTGGCCTCCTGTTCACCAGCCTGGGCGACTTTTAGTTTCTCTCTCAATTGATCTACTGATCCTGTCAGTGGAAACACAACAATATTAATATTACTGGTATATGATTATACTTTTTCTGGATGGAGGGAAACATTACCAGGCGGTGCCTCCTTGGATTTCTCCAATTCGGCGGTAGCCGTAGCTAGCTGGGTTCCACACATTTCCAGCTCTAGAGACAGCAGGTTGTTCTTATCTGTAAGTGCCTGATTATACAATAATCCTTAAATCAGTTGTATCAACTGCTTCAAGTCTCGGGGGCTACTGGTATATGATTACAAAAGCTGTACAATGCGTACTTACCCACATATCTTTCAAATGCTGATCTGTGGCCCTGGTAAGCCCGTCCCGAGCAGCTCGGATGTATGCATCAGCCGAGCTAAAGGCATTAAATGCCTCTTTTGTAAAACCAGGGTCACGAAGAGCGGCCCTCCGGCGCTGATGATTCATGGCGTTCTCCACTTCAGAGTTAATGACGGACATATCATCTGAATCCTCTACAGAAGGACAATCCGGCGTCACTCCCATGTCAGCCCCCGTCCTTAGGGAAGGGTTTGGAATCTGACTAGTGGAGGCGCGACCGGCAGGATCCCCAAACATAGTCCGGCGAACACTCTTCCTGATAAGACACATCGGATAATGTTACAGTTTGATGTGACAGCCAGGAGGCATATTTAAAAAGCCATACCTCTTTGATGAAGGTTCGGCCGTGTTATCGTCTGCCTTCCTCTTCGACGACTTGTTCGGCGCGGGCGCCGCGCTCTTACGAGACGCCTCTGGTGTAGCATGGCGCGCCGAGCGCCTCCCCTTTGGAGCACGAGACAGTGTAGTGGGTGAGGTACAGTGAGGAAGCTCTTTCGGAGGAGATGTCTCATGATTACTTACATGTGAGACAGGAAGGAGGCTGGGATAGTCGGCCATGATTGGCACTACTGTGCCATCATAGGTCGCCTGGTAGAATACTCCCTCCTCAAGCTCTACAAATATGTCCGGATCCTCTTCGTATCCGGGGTCAAGGTCCTGGTTATGGTTCTCCGGCTGTGGAGCGGGGCTATAGATCCCCGCTATAACCTTCCACCATTCCTGTTGCAAACGGACGGATTAATGCCAATTAAACATGACTCAGGGAGAGGATTGAGTAGAGTGATGGGATTAAAACTCACCCAGCTAGGAGGATTGTGATGACCCACAAGTATAGGGGGTCTATCGTAGTCCTTTCGATAAGTAAGAGTGTCGAACCCAACGAGGAGCAGAAGGAAATGATAAGCGGTTTCCAGCAAGGTATTCTCTGCAAGTACTGAAATAAGTGGTAACAGATAGTTTTGTGATAGGATAATTTGTAACAAGCAACAAGTAACAAAAGTAAATAAAGTGCAGCAAGGTGGCCCAATCCTTTTTGTAGCAAAGGACAAGCCTGGACAAACTCTTATATAGAGAAAAGCGCTCCCGAGGACACATGGGAATATCGTCAAGCTAGTTTTCATCACGTTCACATGATTCACGTTCGGTACTTTGATAATTTGGTATGTGGGCGGACCGGTGCTTGGGTACTGTCCTTACTTGGACAAGCATCCCGCTTATGATTAACCTCTATTGCAAGCATCCGCAACTACAACAAAAGTATTAAGGTAAACCTAACCATAGCATGAAACATATGGATCCAAATCAGCCCCTTACGAAGCAACGCATAAACTAGGGTTTTAAGCTTCTGTCACTCTAGCAACCCATCATCTACTTGTTACTTCCCAATGCCTTCCTCTAGGCCCAAATAATGGTGAAGTGTTATTTAGTCGACGTTCACATAACACCACTAGAGGAGACACAACATACATCTCATCAAAATATCGAATGAATACCAAATTCACATGACTACTAATAGGAAGACTTCTCCCATGTCCTCAGGAACAAACGTAACTACTCACAAAGCATAATCATGTTCATAATCAGAGGGGCATTAGTATGCATATAGGATATGAACATATGATCTTCCACCAAATAAACCATAGCATTAACTACAAGGAGTAATTAACACTACTAGCAACCTACTAGTACCAATCCCAGACTTGGAGACAAGAATTGGATACAAGAGATGAACTAGGGTTTTGAGAGGAGATGGTGCTGGTGAAGATGTTGATGGAGATTGCCCTCTCCCGATGAGAGGAGCGTTGGTGATGACGATGGCGATGATTTCCCCCTCCCGGAGGGAAGTTTCCCCGGCAGAACAGCTCCGCCAGAGCCCTAGATTGGTTCCGCCAAGGTTCCGCCTCGTGGCGGCGGAGTTTTGTCCGAGGAGATGGCTTATGATTTTTTCCTCATCGAAAGACTTCATATAGCAGAAGATGGTCATCGGACGGCCACCAGGGGGCCCACGAGGTAGGGGGCGCGCCCAGGGGGGTAGGGCGCGCCCCCACCCTCGTGGGCTGGGTGTGCCCTCCTGGTGAACTTCTTGCGCTCGGTATTTTTTATATATTCTAAAAACATCTTTCGTGAAGTTTCAGGACTTTTGGAACTGTGCATAATAGGTCTCTAATATTTGCTCCTTTTCCTGCCGAGAATCCCAGCTGTCGGCATTCTCCCTCTTCATGTAAACCTTGTAAAATAAGAGAGAATAAGCATAAGTATTGGGACATAACGTGTAATAACAGCCCATAATGCCATAAATATCGATATAAAAGGATGATGCAAAATGGACGTATCAACTCCCCTAAGCTTAGAACTCGCTTGTCCTCAAGCGAAAGCCGAAATCAAAAAATATGTCCACATGTTTAGAGATAGAGGTGTCGATAAAAGTAAAATATGGACATGAGAGCATCATGATCATTCTTAGAACAGCAACTTACATAATTCTTGTCATATGATTTCTTATGCTAGAGTAATAATTCAATCACAATTTCAAGTATGAATCGTAAACTTCGTTGAAAACTAACAAACTATAATCTCATTCATTGGAGCAATTGCAATTTATCATAACATAGGAAAGAGTCAATATATGAGAGCTTTTCAGCAAGTCCACATACTCAACTATCATATAGTCTTTCACAATTGCTGACAATCACGCAATACTTATGGCTATGGAGTTTTAATCAGACACAGAGAAATATAGGGGCTTATAGTTTTGCCTCCCAATGTTTTACCTCAAGGGTAATCTCAACAATAATAGTTCATGAAAACACACATCCAATTAGCCATATATACCAGGATCTTTCCAACATGTTGTGCTTGCCAAAGGATAAAATGTAAAAAGGAAGGGTGAAGATCACCGTGACTCTTATGCAAGGTAGGAGATAAAAGTAAAAGATAGGCCCTTCGCAGAGGGAAGCAGAGGTTGTTATGTTCTTTTATGGTTGGATGCACAAAATCTTAATGCGAAAAAACGTCACTTTATATTGCCACTTGTGATATGGACCTTTATTATGCAATCTGTCGCTTTTATTTCTTCCATATCACACAATCGTATAAAGTTTATTTTCTCCCACACTAATAAGTCATACATATTTAGAGAGCAATTTTTATTGCTTGCACCGGTGACAACTTACTTGGAGGATCTTACTCAATCCGTAGGTAGGTATGGTGGACTCTCATGGAAAAAATGGTTTAAGGGTATTTGGAAGCACAAGTAGTATCTCTACTTGGTGGGATGAATTTGGCTAGCATGAGGGGGAAAAGCAAGCTCAACCATGTTGGATGATCCATGACAATATAATTTATCTCAGATGTAAGAAAACATAACCCATTACGTTGTCTTCCTTGTCCAACGTAAACTCTTTAGCATGTAACATTTTAATGAGTCCTCACAATCATAAAAGATGTCCAAGATAGTATATTTATATGTGAAGACCTCTCTTTCTTTATTACTTCCTATTAATTGCAACGATGACCAAAACTATGTTTGTCAACTCTCAACAACTTTTATTCATCATACTCTTTCTATGTGAGCTCATTACTCTCCATAAGATCCTTATGATCTCTTTGTTCCCTTTTTTATTTATTTCTCTTTTCTTTTATTCACTTAGGATCATGGCAAAATAATGAAGCCCTTGATTCAACACTAATCTTTATTATATAGCTCACGGACTCGATTACATAGAAGGATCATAAAGCAAAACTCACAACTAGATCATATTAAAAACTTTATGCTACTAGATCAAGATATTATCAAAAGGATCGAACTAAGAAAAATGGTAAAGATTAAAGTGATGGTGATACAATACCGGGGCACTCCCCCAAGCTTGGCAGTTGCCAAGGGGAGTGCCCATACCCATGTGATTATGTCTCCTTTGTTGGTGAAGAAGGTGGAGTTGTTGATGATGGATAGTCGTACATCGAGCATAGGAGGTCTTCTAACTTGCGGATAATGCCTTTGAGTGCGATGATATGCTCCTTCAACAAAATATTTTCACGTGTGAGATACTTATTTTGTATATGAGCTAACTCAATCATCTTGAAAGCTTCGATCTCCGTTGGGGTAAGAAGATTGTGATCAAGTTGAAGGGTGTCTTCTGTTGCCGGAACTTGGTCCTCCATGGCCTTCTTGATCCCTTCATCCTTGTTGATCTCCGTGGGTTCTTCTCTCTTCAGCTCTATCTTCATTAGCCAAGCATCATTGCCCTCATGGTTGGAGGAGGAGGGAGACGACATAGTGCCTGGCCTTGACAAGCCTGACAGAAAACAGCTCGAAACAAAGACATGAGATTTTTGGGTGATACCGGAGTCAAAACCTTCGGGAGATTATATAATAAATTTTAACCGACCAAAATACGTGTCGTGTAAGAAAACGGAGTCCGGAGAGCGCACGAGGTGCCCACGAGGTAGGGGGCGCGCCAAGTAGGGTAGGGCGCGCCCTCCACCCTTGTGGAAGCCTCGTGTCCTTCCCGGACTGCTTCTTATTTTTCTATTTTTCTAAATATTCCAAAACAGAAGAAAATTGCCATTAGAACTGTTTTGGAGTCGGTTTACTTACCGTACCACATACCTATTCCTTTTTGGAGTCTGAAACGTTCCAGAAAGTGTCCCTTATGTATTCCTCCGGGGTTACAGTTTCAATAACATTGGTTTCAACATTTATGGGATTACCTGAGATATAATGTTTGATTCTTTGACCGTTCACCACCTTCGGATTTGTGCCTTCGAATTTGTTGATTTTTATGGCACCGGAACGATAGACCTCCTCGATAACGTAAGGACCTTCCCATTTAGAGAGAAGTTTTCCTGCAAAAAATCTTAAACGTGAGTTGTATAGCAATACATAATCACCTACATTAAACTCATTGCCCTAGAATAGCACCTACCACATAATCACTAGCATCACACATAATTTCAAAGGGTAAATTCCAATCAGGTGGCTGAACAATAGGTGAAGAGATCAATGCTTTCTTAAGTATTTCAAATGCTTCTACACAATCATCATCAAAGACAAATGGTATATCTTTTTGTAATAAATTAGTCAGAGGCCGAGAAATATTTTAGAAGTCCTTAATGAACCTCCTATAAAATCCGGCGTGACCAAGGAAACTTCTTATACCTTTGATGTCCTTGGGGCATGGCATCTTTTCAATAGCATCAACCTTGGCTTTATCAACTTCAATACCTCTTTCAGAAATTTTATGCCCCAAGACAATACCTTCATTAACCATAAAGTGGCACTTTTCCCAATTCAAGACAAGATTAGTTTCTTCACATCTCTGCAAAACTTGATCAAGGTTGCTCAAGCAATCATCAAAAGAAGATCCATAGACGGAGAAATTGTTCATGAAAACCTCACAAATCTTTTCACAAAAGTCAGAGAATATAGCCATCATGCATCTTTGAAAGGTAGCAGGTGCATTACATAAACCAAAAGGTATACGTCTATAAGCAAAAGTACCAAAAGGGCAAGTAAAAGTAGTCTTTGATTGATGCTTGGCTGACACATGTATTTGAGAGAAACCAGAATAACCATCTAGAAAGCAAAAATGTGTATGTTTGGATAATCTTTCTAGCATTTGATCGATAAAAGGTAAGGGGTAATGATCCTTTTTAGTGGCCTTATTTAATTTGCGGAAATCAATTACCATCCTATAACCTGTAATAATTCTTTGATGAATCAATTCATCTTTATCATTAGGAACGACAGTAATACCTCCCTTGTTAGGGACACAATGGACAGGACTTACCCACTGACTATCAGCAACGGGATAGATTATACCTACCTCAAGGAGCATTAGTATTTCCTTTCTTACCACTTCTTTCATTTTAGGATTCAGCCGTCGTTGATGATCATGTACTGGTTTAGCATCTTCTTCCAAATTTATTTTATGTTGACATAGAGTGGGACTAATGACCTTAAGATCATCAAGAGTATACCCAATAGCAGCACGGTGCTTCTTCAGAGTTTTCAATAATCGCTCTTCCTCATGCTCTGAAAGGTTAGCACTAATAATAACAAGATATATCTTTTTCTCATCAAGATAAGCATATTTAAGAGTATCAAGCAACGGTTTAAGCTCAAACACGGGATCACCCTTGGGTGGAGGAGGATCCCCTAGGATTTCAACAGGCAAATTGTGTTTCATAACAGGTTCCTGTTTAAAGAGTACTTCATCTATTTCCCTTCTTTCATTCATAAACATATCATTTTCATGGTCTAGCAAATATTGTTCTAAAGGATCACTAGAAGGTACGACAATAGAAGCAAGACCAATAATTTCATCCTTACTAGGTAATTCTTCTTCACGGTGTTGTCTACTAAATTTAGAGAAATTAAATTCATGAGACATATCATCTAAACCGATAGTAACAACATCCTTTCCGCAATCTATCATAGCATTAACAGTGTTTAAGAAGGGTCTACCAAATATAATGGGACAAAAGCTATCTTGTGGGGAACCAAGAACAAGAAAATCAGGAGGATATTTAGTTTTCCCACATAAGACTTCAACATCTCTAACAATTCCCATTGGTGAAATAGTAGCTCTATTGGCAAGTTTAATTGTGACATCAATATCTTCTATCTCAGCAGGTGCAATATCATGCATAATTTCTTTGTATAAGTCGTAAGGTATTGCACTAGCACTAGCACCCATATCACATAAGCCATGATAACAATGATCTCCTATTTTAACAGAAATAACAGGCATGCCTACCACAGGTCTGTTTTTATCTTTAGCACAAGGTTTAGCAATTCTAGCAGTCTCATCAAGGAAATGAATAACATGCCCATCAATATTATCAGACAAGAGATCTTTAACAATAACAATATCAAGTTAGACTTTAATTTGCTCAGGAGGTGTATAAGTTTTAATATTGCTTTTACGAACCACAGTTGAAGCTTTAGCATGATCCTTTATCCTAACAGGGAAAGGTGGTTTCTCGACATAAGAAGTAGGAACAATAGGATCATTATAAGTGATAGTCTTTTCTTCAACTTTAATTGGTGCAGCTACTTTTACTTCTATGGGAGGATGATATTTAAACCACTTCTCCTTGGGGAGATCAACATAAGTAGCAAAAGATTCACAGAAAGAAGCTACTATCTCAGAGTCAAGTCCATATTTGATGCTAAATTTACGGAAAACATCGGTATCCATGAAAGATTTAATACAATCAAACTTAGGTGTCATACCTGACTCCTTACCTTTGTCGAGGTCCCAACCTTCGCGTTTAATTCTTTCCAATAAATCCCATTTGAATTCAATAGTCTTCATCATAAAATAGCCAACACAAGAAGTATCGAGCATGGTGCGATTATTATCAGAAAGTCGAGCATATAAATTTTGAATAATCATTTCTCTTGAGAGCTCATGATTAGGGCATGAATATAACATTGATTTAAGCCCCCCCCCCCAAGCTTGAGCGATGCTTTCTCCTTCGTGAGGCCAAAAATTATATATATAATTTTGATCACGATGAATAAGATGCATAGGAGAAAACTTCTGATGAAATTCCAATTTCAATCGTTTGTAGTTAAATGACCCCGTATCATCACATAGCCTATACCATGTCAGTGCATCTTCCTTCAAAGATAAAGGGAAGACCTTCTTCTTAACAACATCTCCAGGTACACCTGCAAGCTTAAATAATCCACAAACTTCATCAACATATATTAGGTGCTCATCAGGATACATTGTTCCATCTCCTGCAAAAGGATTAGCTAGCAGTTTTTCTATCATACCTGAAGGAATTTCAAAGCAAACATTTTCATTTTCAGTAGGTTCAGTAGGTTGAGGAGCAACTCTTTGCTCTATTGGTCGGGGTAAAGATACCCCAAACAAGCCCCTCAGAGGATTACTTTCCATAATAACAAGTGACAGTAAATTTCAGCACACTATATAAGTTTTCCCTTACCAAATTCCACCTACCTAAGGCGCTTCACTCCCCTGCAACGGCGCCAAAAAAGAGTCTTGATGACCCACAAGTATAGGGGATCTATCGTAGTCCTTTCGATAAGTAAGAGTGTCGAACCCAACGAGGAGCAGAAGGAAATGATAAGTGGTTTCCAGCAAGGTATTCTCTGCAAGTACTAAAATAAGTGGTAACAGATAGTTTTGTGATAGGATAATTTGTAACGAGCAACAAGTAACAAAAGTAAATAAAGTGCAGCAAGGTGGCCCAATCCTTTTTGTAGCAAAGGAAAAGCCTGGACAAACTCTTATATAGAGAAAAGCACTCCCGAGGACACATGGGAATATTGTCAAGCTAGTTTTCATCACGTTCATATGATTCGCGTTCGGTACTTTGATAATTTGGTATGTGGGTGGACCGGTGCTTGGGTATTGTCCTTACTTGGACAAGCATCCCACTTATGATTAACCTCTATTGCAAGCATCCACAATTACAACAAAAGTATTAAGGTAAACCTAACCATAGCATGAAACATATGGATCCTAATTAGCCCCTTATGAAGCAACGCATAAACTAGGGTTTAAGCTTCTGTCACTCTAGCAACCCATCATCTACTTATTACTTCCCAATTCCTTCCTCTATGCCCAAATAATAGTGAAGTGTTATGTAGTCGATGTTCACATAACACCAATAGAGGAGAGACAACATACATCTCATCAAAATATCAAACGAATACCAAATTCACATGATGTAGCGACCCGACCTCAGACGGTCAAGTCTCTGTGTATCTGTACTATCCCTGGATCGGTATGCTAGCACACAAAGTCCATCAATGTATATATCAAAGTGCAATCACATGTATAAGTAACAAAAAAATTGATATATACATTAAGAATCTCAGCGGAAATAGGAAAACGGGTGTGGAGTCTCATCAACGCCATCGGCAAGTTGAGTGCGGACTGTAACCCTATCGTATCACCTACTCGTAGGATAATACCTACAACATAATATGTTGCAGCCATGTAGGTCAGTATGTTGAATGTACTGGCAAGTCACACCATAAGAGATGAATAAACGTCCTATTTATACATGCAATATGGCTGGTGGTTGGTTCTAAATTTAATTTGCATAAAGTTGATTTTTCCTATCATCAAAAGAATATCATATTGTTACTACATAATTCATCACAATATGATTGAGATGGTTGCTCCATTCAATCTATACCCAAATTCATTAAGACCCATTAATTTAATTAAGAGTGATGAGATCACTCAATTCCCACTTCCCAGATGCTCAAATTGTCCATAACCGGGGACACGGCTAATCGATTAGTTTGACACTCTACAGAGTTTTGCACACTTTTCCCCACAAGACTCGATCACCTCCTTTGTAGTCCTCGCACTGCCTGGTGTTTGAGAGCCGGAAGATCGAGACATAGTCTTTCTGAAGTGTTCCCTCTTAACCCTGGGTAGACCGGTACACCTACATATATAACTAGATCTGCTAGTCTACCACTGTAAGAGGTCACACAACGTACTCAACTAAGCCAGAGCCCATAATAGCTTGTGACTGTGCAGGTAAGCTTCTAGTCATGAAAAATTGATGAATCCCTTTGAGCCTGGGTGGCAGTCCATAGGGTGATCACACGGGTACTCCGGGGTCCCCTGGGCAAGTCCACTGGTTTCTCCAGGGTGCCCGGGCAAGTCCACTGGTTTCTCCAGGGTGCCCCTTACCAATCCACCCAGATGTGTGTTAATGTTGTCACCTTAAGGTTACCCTTAATTATTATATCACTCGCAACTTTCATGATCTTACATACCAATCCCCGTCTACAATGGCATAGCAAAATCCCTACAACGTTGGCGACAAAGAAGTACAGGCTCAAACCTACCTCATTGCACTACTGGGTTTGTAATATAGCCAACTAACATATTCATGCAAACCCTACATCAAAGGACTAAATGCATATATAAAACATAGGTATAAAAGAGCATGATCAAGATGTAACTTGCCTTGTACTGTTGATGAAGATGAAATATTCTATTGAGTCGTCTCTCCTTCTCGCTATGATATATCTAACAATATAAGAAAGTACTTTAACACACAACAACATCCAAATAAAGATCCAAATAAAATATTTAAATTACAATACAAAATAAAAAAACATTCCTACATAAGTTTCTAGGACTTGGTTACGGGTTGAGATAAGATCAAGAATGAAAATATGATATAGGTTTTGTACTAGGGTTGGGTCAAAGTGAAGATCACGGGCTGAAGAGTTGTGAGGCAAGGTTCTACGACAAAATCTAATAAAAATGGTAGATGGAGTTTGTGGCATAAAGGTTTATGTTACAAAATGTATGTAACATCTCGTGAAGTCTAAATTTATATAATGATAGCATATGACCAGAGAGGTTCCTAATGATCTTCTCAAGAAAGCCGAATCAAGAATCAAATTAAACTAGTGATGAAATTGAATTACGATAAAAAAAACTATATGAAGTGTTAAGGTTGAAACGGTGGCTAGACATAGGTGAACAATTAGGAAAAAAAATTCTAAGAACAAGATATGGACCGAAAGATCAATTTTTGCTAAAGGAAACATTTTCAAAAGAATTACAGATTAATAGATACAGCAAAAATCCTTAAATACAAATTTTAAATTTGTGTCAAAATTAATTTACCAAAAGTGAAATATTTTTGTCTCATGATAAACTTCGTGTTTCAACGAATCCGTGGATATAAAATTTGTCGAATTCGGACTTATGGTCTAGGAGATATGAATTTCCGAAGTTTGAGTATTTTTCTGAAAAACAATTACGGGATTTACACAGTGCTCACCGGAGTTTCGCCGGAGTTTCGTCGGAGTTGGAGAAGACAAGGTACCGACGTCAACGAATGGCCGAACGGCGGAGAGGAGGCCGAGGCGAACTTGAGAGAAGCAGAGTTGAGATCGTCGTCGTCCTCGGGCGCGGTGGAGAAGCCGCCGGAGTTGCGAAAACGGATAAATCCCGGCGAGCAATTCCTCTCGGAATAGAACGATATAAAGAGGGGTTTTCAGGGAGAGGGATGAGGGCTTCGAGGCGCTCCTCAGGGTTCCTTTTATAGAGAAAGGGGAGGCCGGGAGATGGAGATCAAGAGAGCTCATCATGGCCAATAATGGCAGTTTGTGCGTGTACGTTTCACGGCTTCGTGCGTCCAATTAAAGCAACAAAATTGAGTTTTAATTCCCTGAATGAGTTCTCTTGACATTCCTTAATAATTTTTATATTGGTGGCAAGTCATAATGGGGAATGAATTGAGTGGGAGGAGGAGAGGAAGAGGTGGGGAGCCATGGCCGTTTCTGTTCTCCTCAAGATTGAAACGTACAGAGGAGGAAGAAGGGGTTCCTGGACTTTGGGCTAAGGAAAAAAATAAGATGGGCCTTAGTGGGGAACTAGGCCCAAAGGGGGAAATGGAAAGAGAGAATGAAAAAAAATAGAAGTGGGCATGGTCCAAATAGGCTTAGGACATAATTACAAAATAATATATTTTTTTGTGCAAAATTTTTTAAAACAGCAAATAAAAAAAATGTTCACATACACGTAATTATAGTTTGGTGCCTACAAAATATTATTTGTGTGCACAAGCTAGAATACATTTTTTATGACATAAGGACAATTGTAAAATAACAAAAGGACAATTGTACCGTATTAAATATTTCCAAATATTTTTTTGGAGAAGTCACATTATCTCCTCTCATTAAATTATTTGATTAATTTGAAAATATTTAAACGACAGTAAAACTCCAAATAATATCATATTTCAATTGGAACTCCAAAATCCAGACAAACTCCATATGAAATATTCATCCACCACATTTGAGAAAGTCATCTTATTCTCACTCCAAAATTGTGATTGTGGTTTCCAATATTTCAAAAAAAAAGTCAAACAAAAATTAAAGCCCTTTGATTTCTTGAATAATCTTCCCCAACCATAGTTTTCTTTATTGGACAAAATGTTACCCAACTTTTATAACATGATTAGAAAAAGTGTTAAACAAGAACTCAAAAGGTTTTAATTCTCGTGAAAATAAAATAATTTCACACAATCCATCACACAACAATCAAACAAAAAATAATATTTATTTATTTAATATAACATTCCAAAATATAGAATTTTGGGATGTTACAAACCTACCACACTTAAAATGAATCTCGTCCTCGAGATTCGGAAAGGCTAGAAAGAAAAGGTTAGGGTTGGTGTCTCCTTGCAATTCCATTGATCATCATGAAGGTCTCGGGTGCTACCACATTTAAAATAAACTCATGCACCACCTCTATAGTGTTTACAACACATTTCTCCTCAAATTTCTTGTAATAACTCCTTCATTGATGCTCTCATGTTAGAGGCATAACATTTCCTTCAATATCCTGGGTCTTTGCATCAAAATGAAATTCTTCCGAGACTGGATCTTCTCATCTGACAGGTCTAGCGCCAATGCTAAACAACTAGTGAAAATCTCATGGAGGTCTGTGTAACACCCTCGATGCGGCTATAGCTCCCACGTGTCGAGGCACGACTTAGAGACAATACCGCATTGAAAGCAATGTCGCAAGTTAGGCAATCTTCACAACATCACATGTAATATAGATAATAAAAGGGGAGATACATAGTTGGCTTACACTCGCCACGTCAATCAAAGTACATAAATAGCATTACAACATTCAAACACTCATGGCCCGACTACGGCGCCAAAATAAAAGATAACCCAACATGCGACACGGGCCCGATCACCCCCAACTGGGCACCACTACTGATCATCAGGGAAAGACACGTAGTATCGGAGTGAGTCCTCGTCGAACTCCCACTTGAGCTCAAGCGCGTCATGGAACGGAATCATCAGGCCCTGGATCTGGTTTGGCAGTAATCTGTGAGCCACAGGGACTCAGCAATCTCGCACCCTTGCAATCAAGACTATTTAAGCTGATAGGCAAGGCAAGGTAAATATGTGGAGCTGCAGCAAGCGACTAGCATATATGGTGGCTATCCTGTTCGCAAAAGAGAGCGAGAAGAGGAGGCAAAGCGCGAACGAGTAACTAGAGGGCATCCTGCGGCAAGCATTACTCCAACACCGTGTTCACTTCCCGGACTCCGCCGAGAAGAGACCATCACGGTAACTCACACTGTTGATTCATTTTAATTAAGTTAAGGTTCAAGTTATCTACAACCAAACATTAACAAATTCCCATCTGCCCATAACCGTGGGCACGACTTTCGAAAGTTCAAATCCCTGCAGGGGAGTCCCAACTTAGCCCATGACAAGCTCTCACGGTCAACAAAGGAATAGACCTTCTCCCGAGACATTCCGATCAGACTCGGTATCTCGGTTCCACAAGACACTTCGACAAGTTAAAACAAGTCCAGCAACACCGCCCGAATGTGCCGACAAATCCCGATAGGAACTGCACATATCTCTTTCTCAGGGCACACTCAGATTGTCTTAGGTACGGGTAGGCCAGCCCAGAGTTGCCCCTGGTGGCCACCGGCAGCTGACAGGTGGACCAACACTCAGAGGAGCACTGTCCCGGGGGGGGGGTTAAAATAAGATGACCCTCGGGCTCTGGAAACCCAAAGGAAAAAGAGGCTAGGTGACAAATGGTAAAACCAAGGTTGGGCATTGCTGGAAAAGCTTTAATCAAGGCGAACTATCAAGGGGTTTCCATTATCACCCAACCGCGTAAGGAACGCGAAATCCGGGAACATAACACCGAGATGACGGAAACTAGGGCGGCAAGAGTGGAACAAAACACTAGGCGAGAGGCCGAGCCTTCCACCCTTTACCAAGTATATAGATGCATTAAGATAACATGGCAATATAATGATATCCCAACAAGTAAATAATGTTCCAACAAGGAACGGTCTCCAATCTTCACCTGCAACTAGCAACGCTATAAGAGGGGCTGAGCAAAGCGGTAACATAGCCAATCAACGGTTTGCTAGGACATGGTGGGTTAGAGGTTTGACATGGCAATTTGGGAGGCATGATAAGCAAGTGGTAGGCATCGTAGCATAGGCATAGCACAAGAGCGAGCATCTAGCAAAGCAAAGATAGTAGTGATTTCGAGGGTATGATCATCTTGCTTGCAAAGTTGTCAGAGTTGACTGGATCCTCGAAAGCAAACTCAACGGGCTCCTCGTTAGCGAACTCGTCTCCCGGCTCTACCCAAACAAGACAAACAAGCAACAAGGACACAATCAACCACGTGCAAACTCAAACAACATGATGCAAAGATGGTATGCTATGCGGGATGCAATATGTGATGCATATGCAAGATTTGACAAGGAATGCATGAACCTGGCCTCAACATAGAATTCCAAGTGTGCCACTGGAAATATGAGATGAAATCGCTTGAAAACGATATAAAGAACGCCAGAATCGGAGTTACGATTTGGAAATGGCAAGCAATTCAAATATGACCATGTTCTGCGATTTACAACAAGTAGCCATCTAAATGCAACAAGATGAACATGCTACAGCACCCAAACATGACAAAAAAATACATGGCAGGGATCCATTCATGATGCTTAACAAAATACTAGCACTGAGCCACGGCCAATTCATCCATTAACAGGTTCAAACAAGCATGGCAAAAATGCATTTGGTAAACAGATTTCAGACTTAGTGAAATTAACACTTGTCTGGAATCTCAGATCAGATAGCACTCTTTGGAGCATGAAAACAATATGCTACAGGACCTGAACATGGCAAAGTAAAGCACGACATGGAGCTACTCAAAGAGCTTAACAAAAGTCCCTTAGTGACCTTGAGCCAAAAGGGATCAGAAAATACATTTGCAAGCATGTGAACATGGCAAAAACATAATCAGTTCTCAGACTTAGTGAAAACTGGAGCATGCTGAAACAGATATCAAGTAGGCATGTTTACGAGCTCGATGCACTCACTACAGAGCAAGTCATGACAAACTAAGCATACACCCATCAAGAATACACAAAATACAAGCTAGACATGGCAAGAACAATAACATAGCATGCACGGATCAACTACAACATCCTCGGCAAAATTGCTAACAAGTAGACAATCTGCCCAGATTCACGAAATGACAAAAGTAGAGCTCGATTGACTCAAGCTAGGGTGCTCTATAATTGCAAACAAGGACATGGATGGATAGAGCACTACAAGATTAACAAAACATCCTTACTGATCATCCTCAAAAGAGGCACGGATCACTAGGAAACAACATGAACATATGGCATATTGAGATAAACAGATCAAGGACTTAGTGGAAATGCTAAATCCCTGAAATCAGCATTAACGAATGCTCCACTTTGCAAGCTTGTGCTAGTTACCACACCCATCACAAAAATACATGGGTTGCACCTCTGAATAGATGGCAAAACATATAACAAAGCTCATGAAGAGCTCAGGGGCATATCATGCACACATTAATCATGGCAAAAATGACAAATATCTAATTGGAGCAGCAGATCTGACAATTATCTCAAATAGCACTCTTCTGACAGCATTTCGGACATCAAGATGAACTCAAAAGAAAATTATGCAATGAGATGAAATGATGTGTTCTCTGAGACGAACATTTTGATATGCTATATGCCCAAAACGGAGCTACGGATGCAAAGTTATAGCACAATGAACATGGGCATATGGATCTGGGAATTTGAGGACTTAGAAGAAAATCACCACCCGCGGATCTAGGGTTCCTCGTCGGCGCGCGAACCGAGGACTCCGGCGAGGTCAACCTGCTTCAGTGAGGGTGGCACGTCGGCGGGGAGGTGAAGGAGAGGCGAGGCCGGCCTCTCCCCGGTCGGATCTGGCGGCGGGCGCCCTCGGCGGCGGCTCCCGAGGCGCGAGGAAGGCGAGGGGGCACGGGGCTCCAGCGACGAGCTCCGGCGAGCTTGCGGCCGGCGACGATGGCGGGCGGCGGAGGCGGCGATCGGGCGCGAGGGAGGCGGAGGCGGCTTGCGGGCGAGGTGGCGTGCGAAGAAGTGGGCCTCGGGGGCCCACTGCGGGCCTCGCGGGCCGGTGGCGCTGGCGGCGATGTGGGGCTCGCGGGGCTGATGTGGCGGCGACGGAGCGGGTCGGATAATGTCCGGCCCGGCGGACTTTGTCCGGCGACGGCGGGTGGGGATGGATCTAGGGTTTCGGGAGGAAGGGGAAGGAGAAATTCGGGGGTGTCTTTAAATAGGCATAGAGGGAGTTAGGAGTGTCCAAATGAGGTGCGGTTTTCGGCCACGCGATCGTGATCGAACGCTCTAGATGATGGAGAGGGTTTTGGTGGGTTTTGGGCCAAAATGGAGGGGTGTTGGGATGCAACACACACGAGGCCTTTTCGGTCCCTCGGTTAACCGTTGGAGTATCAAACGAAGTCCAAATGGTACGAAACTTGACAGGCGGTCTACCGGTAGTAAACCAAGGCCGCTTGGCAAGTCTCGGTCCACTTCGGAAATGTTTAATCCCCAAACACAAAAGAAAGGTAGAAATGGTCACCGGAGGAGAACGAAGCGCCGGAATGCTAAACGGACAACGGGGAAAATGCTCGAATGCATGAGATGAACATGTATGCAAATGCAATGCACATGATGATGTGATATGAGATGCAGGACAACGATAACAACACACGGAGACAAAAACCTGAACCCGAGAAAATAAAATAACTTAACGCCGGAAACAGCAAGAGTTGGATTACATATTAGGTAAATCATATCCGGGGTGTTACAACACTCCACCACTACGAAAGGATCTCGTCCCGAGATCTAGGACTGAAAGAACGCCGGGTATTCAGAACAGAGGTGATCCTCGCGTTCCCAGGTAGCTTCACGGTCGGAATGGTGTGACCACTTGACTTTGAGGAATTTGATTGACTTGTTGCGAGTCTTGCGTTCAGTCTCTTCAAGAATAGCAACGGGGTGCTCACGATAAGAGATATCTTCTTGGAGCTCAATGTCCTCGAAGTTGACGGTGCGGTCAGGAGTCTTGAAGCACTTTTGGAGCTGAGGGACATGGAACAGATCATGAACATTTGCAAAGTTTGAAGGAAGCTCAAGTTGATAGGCGAGATCGCCTCTCTTGCTGACGATCTTGAAAGGTCCCACGTATCTAGGGGCAATCTTCCCTTTGATACCGAAGCGAGGAGTACCTTTCATTGGAGAGACGCAGAGGTAAATATGATCTCCGATCTCGAAAGCCAAATCACGGTGCTTACTATCATAGTAGCTCTTCTGGCGGGATTGGGCTGCTTTGAGGTTATCTCGAATGACTTTGCACATTTCCTCTGCCTCTGTGATTAAGTTATTTCCGAGAAGCCGACGTTCATCGGTTTCAGACTAGATGAGAGGGGTACGACACTTCCTGCCATACAGAATTTCAAATGGGGCCTTGCCCAAACTTGCTTGAAAACTGTTGTTGTAGGAGAATTCAGCATATGGGAGACAATCCTCCCACTTCATGCCGAAGGAGATCACACAAGCCCTGAGCATATCTTCAAGAATCTGATTGACACGCTTGACTTGACCGCTAGTTTGAGGATGGAAAGCTGTGCTGAAGCGGATGTTGGTGCCCATGGCCTTCTGAAAAGAATCCCAAAACTTGGAGGTAAAGATGCTGCCACGGTCTGAAGAGATCACTTGAGGAATACCGTGCAGAGAGACAATTCGAGAGGTATAGAGTTCCGCCAATTGAGCTGCAGTAATTGACTCTTTGATAGGCAGAAAATGAGCCACTTTAGTGAGTTTGTCGATGACAACGAATATAGCATCATTGCCACGCTTGGACTTTGGAAACCCAGTCACGAAGTCCATCTCAATGTGGTCAAACTTCCATTCTGGAATGGCAAGAGGTTGGAGGAGACCAGCTGGCCTTTGGTGTTCTGCCTTCACTCTTCTGCAGACATCACATTCATTCACGAACTGAGCAATCTCGCGCTTCATTCGAGTCCACCAATAAGCCTGCTTGAGGTCCTGATACTTCTTCGGGCTCCCAGGGTGGATGGAGAGGAGAGAATTGTGAGCCTCGTTCATGATCACTTTACGAAGGTCACCTTTGGGTACAACAATACGATCCTCGAAGAAGAGAGTATCCTTGTCATCAAGGCGGTAGCACTTGTACTTGGGTTGACTCTTGGCAATCCCAATCTTCACCTTTTTCACCATAGCATCGAGAAGCTCAGCTTGGCGAATCTGGTCTTCCAAGGTAGGAGAGACTTGAAGGTTGGCGAGGAAACCTTGAGGAACAACTAGTAGATTGAGTTTGCGGAAAGCTTCACAAAGCTCGGGTTGATAAGGCTTGAGAATCAGACTGTTGCAATAAGCCTTCCTGCTCAATGCATTAGCAATCACATTAGCCTTGCCTGGAGTATACTCGATACTCGGATTATACTCTTGAATCATTTCGACCCATCGAGTTTGCCTGAGGTTGAGATTAGGCTGAGTAAAGATGTACTTGAGACTCTTGTGGTCAGTGAAAATGTCCACTTTTCTTCCCAATAAAAGATGTCTCCAAGTCAAAAGAGCATGCACAACTGCCGCCAACTCGAGATCATGAGTGGGGTAGTTCTTCTCATTGGGCTTCAACTGGCGAGAGGTATAAGCCACAACTTTCTTCTCTTGCATCAACACTGCGCCAAGACCTTGGAGAGAGGCATCACAGAAGACCTCGTACGGCTTGGATTCATCAGGCGGAGTCAGAACTGGAGCAGTGACCAATTTCTCTTTGAAAGTGTTGAAAGCAATGTCACACTCCGGAGACCAAACGTACTTGACGTGCTTCTGGAGAAGATTTGAGAGAGGCTTCGCGATCTTAGAAAAGTTTTCAACGAATCTTCGACAGTAGCTTGCGAGTCCGAGGAAGCTACAGAGTTGCTTCATGTTCTGAGGTGGTTCCCAATTCACAATTGCAGACACCTTCTCAGGATTCACCGCAATGCCCTTGGCAGAGATGATATGACCAAGATAAAGAACCTCATCGAGCCAAAATTCGCACTTGGAGAACTTGGCGTAGAACTTGTGTTCTCTGAGCTTGTCGAGTACCAACCGCAAGTGCTTGGCATGATCTTCCTTGTTCTTCGAGAAGACCAGAATGTCGTTGAGATAGACCAAAACGAAGTCATTGGTGTAGGCGTTGAAGATGAAGTTCATCATGCGAGAGAACGTCGGAGGAGCGTTGACGAGGCCAAAAGACATGACAGTGTATTCATATGAACCAAAGCTTGTCCTGAAAGCCGTCTTGGGAATATCTTGCTCACGGATTCGAATCTGATGATAACCCATACGGAGATCAAGCTTGGAGAATACTTGGGCACCTTTGAGTTGTTCGAACAGCTCGTTGATGTTGGGAAGTGGGTATTTGTTCTTGATGGTCTTCTTGTTCAATGGACGGTAATCAACACAAAGTCGGTCCGTTCCATCCTTCTTCTTCACAAAAAGAACACCACAACCCCACGGAGAAGAACTAGGTCGGATGAGACCCATTCTCTCTTGAATATCGAGTTGCTTCTTCAGCTCCTTCAACTCTACAGGTCTGAGCTTGTAAGGACGCTTGCACACAGGTTCTGTGCCGGGCTCAAGATCGATGACGAATTCAACTGGCCGGTGCAGAGGCATTCCTGGAAGCTCTTCTGGAAAGACGTCTTGATATTTGCAAACAACTGGAATTTGCGAGATAGCATCCAGTTCACCCTTCTCATTGAGAGAAAATAGACGGATGGTATCATCACGAGCGGCAAAGACAATTACATCCTCAGACGAATGAGTCAATTGAATCTGCCTTGCTGCACAATCAAGATGCGCCTTGTGCTGAGAAAGCCAATCCATTCCTAGAATAAGATCAATATCCGAGTCACCAAGAACCATTGGAGAAGATAGAAATTTGTAGTCACCCAAAGTGATAGTAATATCCGGAGCAATGGAGTTAGCATGCATGCGCCTACCGGGAGAGACAACTGCTAATGGACTAGGCAAAATTTGCAAAGCCAAACCATGCTTAGATGTAAACGGTCTCGAGATGAAACAATGCGATACACCCGTGTCAAAAAGTACTTTTGCAGGGATATCGTTAACAGGAAGGTTACCCATGATGACATCTGACGAGTCCTCTGCCTGAGCTGCGTTCATCAAGTTGACCTTGGCGTGCTTTGGGTTATGCTTGACCACAGCTGTACTTGCCGATCTCACAGGAGGAGGAGGAGGAAGACGCCTCTGATTGAAGCACTTGTTGGCATAGTGACCCTTCTGTTGGCACTTGTTGCATGTGACTTCTGAAAGCGGACAGTGATACGGAGCACTTGATCTTGGAGCTTGAGACGAAGTCTTGTTCTAAAAGCCAGGGTTGGGTGGGTGGGAAGATCCACGGCCACCTTTGCTCTTCTGCTGATACGGCTGACGGAACGGAGGAGGAGGAAGCCAATACTTCTGCTGCTTGGCCACTTGAGTAGAGGAAGAAGGAGTAGTGTCTCTGACTCGCTTCTTGGAAGCATCACACCTCAGTTGAGTGGCCTCTTGCTTCAATGCCATGTTGTAGAACTCATCGTATCTCAAGGGCTCAAAGAGAACAAGAGCTAGCTGGATTTCTTCTCTGAGACCACCCCTGAACTGGTATATCATGCTCTTCTCATCAGGGACGTCCTGCTTAGCAAAGCGGGCGAGCTTTTGGAACAACTTGTTGTAGTCATAGATAGACAAAGAGCCTTGCTTCAGGTTGCGGAATTCCTCACGCTTGCTTTCAACCACGCTCTGAGGAATATGATGAGCTCTGAAATCTTGACGGAATTCATCCCAGGTAATCACACGTCCTCCTCTGGAATCCTTGTACTGCTGGAACCATTCTGCAGCTTGATCTTTGAGTTGGAAGGAAGCGAACTTGACGAAGTCCTCAGGTCTGACGTTACTGCACTCAAAATGCTTGCACAAATCCACGAGCCAATCGTCAGCATCAGTTGCCTCAACACAATTGCTGAAAGTCTTTGGCCCGTTAGCAAGGAACTGGTTGAGTGTAGCAAAATGATTCTGATTGTTGCCTTGGTTGCCTTGGTTCGCTTGATTGCGCTCTTGAAGAATTTGCATGATCAACTGTGTGTTTGCATTGGTTGCGGCCATCACAGCTTGTCATGCCTCCGGAGGAGGAGGAGGTGGTGGCGGATCCTGATTCTGATTGTGATTGGTGCTCTTAGCGGGAGCCATCCTGAAGAGGGTGACAGCCGTTAGCACATTGACAGATAAAATGAAGCTGAATCAAACATGTTGAAATTGCAACATAAAGTCTTCACATCCGAACATAAGAACGAATGCATTCCTCTTGAAATGGTCACATATCCATAAATTGAGAAGCCACTTAGAATTTAGGTAGAGAAATAAATCAACAAGGTACGGATCAAGAACGAATACTCGGTAAGACATCCCAATCTCAAACCAAATATCCGTGGAAGAAGAACTAGAGCTACAAGAATTCCCACCTAGGAAACTCCCGAACCTTTCCGGTTATGCAATCAGGTGTTAGGGATACAGGGGAAGCATAATATCTCACCCAAATCTAGCAAATCCTACATCCAGCTGTATCCATCCTTCAACACATAACCGAGAAAACTTCGGAAACCATCTACCTCAACCTTCGAAAAGCATCAGTTATACAAGTTATGGCGATACTCCCGAACTCCCGCCCCAGTACTGGGTGGCATCGAGGTTATCTCACCAACGAACTGCATAAAATTGTGATGACAACACCTCGGAGCTCAACTCCCTGGGACACTGCCACAACCCCTAAAGACAGGAGGCACCAAGAATAATGTTCTCGTCACAAAACCATTGGAACGATTCCAAGATACCCGCGTGATCCTAAATTTTTTTTAGTGAAATTTGAGAAGAGAAGAGTCAAAACTCTACGTCAGGATGCCTTACCAGAGCGATGAGGAGACTGGGGAGTAAAAAGAATTCCTAAACTCTCCGATATATAATTCCTAAATGACTCAAAACATTTTTCTAGACTCAACTCGGCCGCTAAAAACGATCAAGCAATGGGGCTCCTAAGGTCGGAGAAGGCTCTGATTACCAACTTGTAACGCCCTCGATGCGGCTATAGCACCCACGTGTCGAGGCACGACTTAGAGACAATACCGCATTGAAAGCAATGTCGCAAGTTAGGCAATCTTCACAACATCCCATGTATTATAGATAATAAAAGGGGAGATACATAGTTGGCTTACACTTGCCACGTCAATCAAAGTACATAATAAGCATTACAACATTCAAACACTCATGGCCCAACTACGGCGCCAAAATAAAAGATAACCCAACATGCGACACGGTCCCGATCACCCCCAACTGGGCACCACTACTAATCATCAGGGAAAGACACGTAGTATCGGCGTGAGTCCTCGTCGAACTCCCACTTGAGCTCAAGCGCGTCATCTGGAACGGAATCATCAGGCCCTGCATCTGGTTTGGAAGTAATCCGTGAGCCACAGGGACTCAGCAATCTCGCACCCTCGCGATCAAGACTATTTAAGCTGATAGGCAAGGTAAGGTAAATATGTGGAGCTGCAACAAGCGACTAGCATATATGGTGGCTATCCTGTTCGCAAAAGAGAGTGAGAAGAGGAGGCAAAGCGCGAACGAGTAACTAGAGGGCATCCTGCGGCAAGCATTACTCCAACACCGTGTTCACTTCTGCTGAGAAGAGACCATCACGGTAACTCATACTGTTGATTCATTTTAATTAAGTTAAGATTCAAGTTATCTACAACCGGACATTAACAAATTCCCATCTGCCCATAACCACGGGCACGGCTTTCGAAAGTTCAAATCCCTGCAGGGGAGTCCCAACTTAGCCCATGACAAGCTCTCACGGTCAATGAAGGAATAGACCTTCTCCCGAGACATTCCGATCAGACTCGGTATCCCGGTTCTACAAGACACTTCGACAAGTTAAAACAAGTCCAGCAACACCGCCCGAATGTGCCGACAAATCCCGATAGGAGCTGCACATATCTCTTTCTCAGGGCACACTCAGATTGTCTTAGGTACGGGTAGGCCAGCCCAGAGTTGCCCCTGGTGGCCACCGGCAGCTGACAGGTGGACCAACACTCAGAGGAGCACTGGCCCGGGGGGGTTTAAAATAAGATGACCCTCGGGCTCTGGAAACCCAAGGGAAAAAGAGGCTAGGTGACAAATGGTAAAACCAAGGTTGGGCATTGCTGGAAAAGCTTTAATCAAGGCGAACTATCAAGGGGTTCCCATTATCACCCTACCGTGTAAGGAACGCAAAATCCGGGAACATAACACTGATATGACGGAAACTAGGGCGGCAAGAGTGGAACAAAACACTAGGAGAGAGGCCGAGCCTTCCACCCTTTACCAAGTATATAGATGCATTAAGATAACATAGCAATATAATGATATCCCAACAGTAAATAATGTTCCAACAAGGAACGGTCTCCAAACTTCACCTGCAACTAGCAACGCTATAAGAGGGGCCGAGCAAAGCGGTACCATAGCCAATCAACGGTTTGCTAGGACATGGTGGGTTAGAGGTTTGACATGGTAATTTGGGAGGCATGATAAGCAAGTGGTAGGCATCGTAGCATAGGCATAGCACAAGAGCGAGCATCTAGCAAAGCAAAGATAGTAGTGATTTCGAGGGTATGATCATCTTGCCTGCAAAGTTGTCAGAGTTGACTGGATCCTCGAAAGCAAACTCAACGGGCTCCTCGTTAGCAAACTCGTCTCCCGGGTCTACCCAAACAAGACAAACAAGCAACAAGGACACAATCAACCACGTGCAAACTCAAACAACATGATGCAAAGATGGTATGCTATGCGGGATGCAATATGTGATGCATATGCAAGATTTGACAAGGAATGCATAAACCTGGCCTCAACTTGGAATTCCAAGTGTGCCACTGGAAAGATGAGATGAAATCGCTTGAAAACGATATAAAGAACGCCGGAATCGGAGTTACGGCTTGGAAATGGAAAGCAATTCAAATATGACCAGGTTCTGCGATTTACAGCAAGTAGCCACAATAAGATGAACATGCTACATCACCCAAACATGACAACAAAATACATGGCAGGGATCCATTATTGATGCTTAACAAAAGACTAGCACTGAGCCACGGCCAATTCATCCATTAATAGGTTCAAACAAGCATGGCAAAAATGCATTCGGTAAACAGATTTCGGACTTAGTGAAATTAACACTTGTCTGGAATCTCAGATCAGATAGCACTTTTTGGAGCATGAAAACAATATGCTACAGGACCTGAACATGGAAAAGTAAAGCACGGCATGGAGCTACTCAAAGAGCTTAACAAAAGTCCCTTAGTGACCTTGAGCCAAAAGGGATCGGAAAATACATTTGCAAGCATGTGAACATGGAAAAAACATAATCAGTTCTCAGACTTAGTGAAAACTGGAGCATGCTGAAACAGATATCAAGTAGGCATGTTTACAAGCTCGATGCACTCACTACAGAGCAAGTCATGACAAACTAAGCATGCACCCATCAAGAATACACAAAATACAAGCTAGACATGACAAGAACAATAACATAGCATGCACGGATCAACTACAACATCCTCGGCAAAATTGATAACAAGTAGACAATCTGCCCAGATTCACGAAATGACAAAAGTAGAGCTCGATTGACTCAAGCTAGGGTGCTCCATAATTTCAAACAAGGACATGGATGGATAGAGCACTACAAGATTAACAAAACTTCCTTACTTATCATCCTCAAAATAGGCACGGATCACTAGGAAACAACAAGAACATATGGTATATTGAGATAAATAGATCAAGGACTTAGTGGAAATGCTAAATCCCTGAAATCAGCATTAACGAATGCTCCACTTTGCAAGATTGTGCTAGTCACCACACCCATCACAAAAATACATGGGTTGCACCTCTGGATAGATGGCAAAACATATAACAAAACTCATGAAGAGCTCAGGGGCATATCCTGCACACATTAATCATGGCAAAAATGACAAATATCTAATTGGAGCAGCAGATCTGACAATTATCTCAAATAGCACTCTTCTAACAGCATTTAGGGCATCAAGATGAACTCAAAAGAAAATGATGCAATGAGATGAAATGATGTGCTCTCTGAGACGAACATTTTGATATGCTATATGCCCAAAACGGAGCTACGAATGCAAAGTTATAGCACGATGAACATGGGTATATGGATCTGGGAATTTGAGGACTTAGAAGAAAATCACCACCCGCGGATCTAGGGTTCCTCGTCGGCACGTGAACCGAGGACTCCAGCGAGGTCAACCTGCTCAGGCGAGGGCGGCACGTCGGCGGGGAGGTGAAGGAGAGGCGAGGCCGGCCTCTCCACGGCCGGATCTGGCGGCGGGCGGCGGCGGGCGCCCTCGGCGGCGGCTCCCGAGGCACGGGGAAGGCGAGGGCGCGCGGGGCTTCGGCGACGAGCTCCGGCGAGCTTGCAGCCGGCGGCGATGGCGGGCGGCGGAGGTGGCGATCGGGCACGAGGGAGGCGGCGGCGGCTTGCGGGCGAGGTGGCGCGCGAGGAAGTGGGCCTCGGGGGCCCGCTGCGGCCTCGCGGGCCGGCGGCGCTGGCGGCGATGTGGCGCTCGCAGGGCTGACGTGGCGGCGGCGAGTGGGTCGGACAATGTCCGGCCCGGCGGACTTTGTCCGGTGACGGCGGGTGGGGATGGATCTAGGGTTTCGGGAGGAAGGGGAAGGAGAAATTTGGGGGTGTCTTTAAATAGGCATAGAGGGAGCTAGGAGTGTCCAAATGAGGTGCGGTTTTCGGCCACGCGATCGTGATCGAACGCTCTAGATGATGGAGAGGGTTTTGGTGGGTTTTGGGCCAAAATGGAGGGGTGTTGGGCTGCAACACACACGAGGCCTTTTCGGTCCCTCGGTTAACCGTTGGAGTATCAAACGAAGTCCAAATGGTACAAAACTTGACAGGCGGTCTACCGGTAGTAAACCAAGGCCGCTTGGCAAGTCTCGGTCCAATACGGAAATGTTTAATCCCCAAACATAAAAGAAAGGTAGAAATGACCACCAGAGGAGAACGAAGCATCGGAATGCAAAACGGACAACGGGGAAAATGCTCGAATGCATGAGATGAACATGTATGCAAATGCAATGCACATGATGATGTGATATGAGATGCATGACAATGATAACAACACACGGAGACAAAAACCCGAACCCGAGAAAATAAAATAACTTAACGCCGGAAACGGCAAGAGTTGGATTACATATTAGGTAAATCATATCCGGGGTGTTACAGTCTGCCACTACTGGTTCCCTGCAAGGAATGGGTATTGGCTTCATTCTCACCGTGTAACCTACGATTGGCAACAGCTACCATGTACATGGGTTTATCATCATACCACTCTAACGCTTAATCAAGGCTTCAATGGGCGTCGACACTTTACTGTGGGTAAGTCACTCAGATTTACCATTCCAAATAACAAGAGCGAATGATAAGAATAAGTCGTCATGGTGGCCAAGCCATGTCGCACCCAAATCATTACCCTGTATAAGGTTTAGTGAATCTCGCATCCTAACACTCGGGCATCCTCACATGCACTGCAGATTTCTCTTGTCCACGAACTAGGTTAGGATAAATCCATTGATTCTCTTAGCCAAACGGAAACAACTATCGTTTCACCAAAACCCTCTGGTTTTACATATCCTCCTATGGAATAGCTATAAATTGATCGGTAGACGTTTCATGGATCCTTCATAATTCTTCCTTCAACAAGACTGTGCTTGTTCCTCGGTAAATCCTGGGCTTGTGGGTTATGGCCCACTTCAACACTTGTATAGCTTTTACTCATCCTTGGAGTTACAACTGATCCATATTCTCCGGTAATTCACATACCACTTCATTTCCTTCATCTCCTTGTGGTAACCAACATAACAAAAACAAAACGCCAACCTTTTTTTGTCCATCTCCTTTCTCCTGACCGACATGAACAACACTTTTCTTCATTGACCATGTGGTTCTATGAAATACTAACACACTTAAAATGAATAGCACTTATTCCTCCATAGACCATATTTCTCATATCCTCGAAAATGGTCAAAAATCTGAGAGCGGCAACTCTTACAATTCAACATGGCACTCACAATTCAACTTTATTTATCCATAAAATGTTACATTCTCCAAGACTTCCATTACATAGGTCAACTCAACCTACTCATGAAAATAAAATTACTTCCTACTATTTATTACTGATATCATAATCTCGACTACTCAGTTTTAGCTTTCTTTTGATCCGAACATTCCCTAGCATAATGTCCCACTTCCTTACAACGAAAGCAAATGGCTTCCAACTTGTCTTGAGGCTTCCTTGTCATTTATGGACTCCTTGGGTTCTTGGCTTCTTGTCCGAACATTCATGGTAGTAGTGCCATGAGTTCTTGCACCTGAAACATGTGATATGACTCAGGTCCTTCTCTGCAGAAATTGGGTTACTCTGGGGAGGTATTCGTTTCCTCTTCGGGGGCTTCTTCGTATAGATCAGGGCTTCTATTTCATGTGGATCAAATTCCACTTCTTCTATCGGGAAGTATTCTGGATTCTATTTTGTTTCCTTGGTGCAATACTGTGAAAATGTCCTTTTTCACCACATGAATAGGAGGCTTTGGAATAAAATCTAGTTAGGCCTTCTCCATCAGGGTCTTCAACATCGTCCTTCATCACAGATTCTTCCATACCTTCTTGGAGGGCTTCCTTCATTCCTTCCTTCTGCTTCCAGGTAGTTTGTTGTACCACGGGATAAATGTGACACTGAGCAGGGTAGTGATCCGTTCCTTCACATAAGAAACATGTAACCTGCCAAGTTGGGCATTTTCCGGCTGGGTGATTTTCTTCACAATGTGGGCATCCGTCCTTGTGTTCTTTATGGGTGTGTCCAATTTCTCCGCAAATCTTACATGCACAAGGTTTCTTCATCATCTTACTATCGTAGGGCTTCCGGGTAAGACGAGACCTTAGCAGAGTCGTCTTGAATTCTTCCCAAATCTTTGCTCCATTCCATCCTTGTATGGCTTGATGCGTTTTCCACCATGTTGCGGCACTTCCTTCAAAGTACTGAAGAGCGTATGGTACTTCATCCTTTCTTTCAACAAGGTTGATCCTCAGGTGATTCTCCATGTTACGAATCCATTGCTCGGTCTCCAACTGAGTCTTAGGTCCCGAGAATTTGAGTCCATCTTCATTCATCATCTATTGGGTCCAAGGGTTTTGGGATGAGATAGAGTTGGAGGAATAGAGAGAGATACACACCACAAACAACTCAACCATGGTTCACACATTCATTCAATCAAACAATAATATAGTACTGCCACCCACATAAGTTGGTATGGTTAGATACTCAAATCGTAAACGTTCAAACTTATTTTCTCATGGTGGTCTACTACTAAACTAACTTCTCCAGGTCTTGATTCGGGTCTCCACGAGGCTTCTTCTGCTTGTGTTGGATATTCTCCAGTTCTCCAGCCAGATAATCTCTATCGAGACCGAGTTTCCTGTGGCGTCCCAGTATGTCTTGGAGTTGATTCTTGAGCTTCTGGATCTCAACATCTTTGGCATGAGCTATGGTCCTGCTGTTCTCCAGTTCCTGACGAAGTTTACAAACTTCAAGGTCTTCCTCCGCATGCTTGGTTACCTCCAGCTTTTGGGCCTTGAGTTCTTCATGCAGTGCTTCCTTATCGAATAAGACTTCAAGAAGGTCCATCTGGAGGTTCTTGATGTAATGCTTCAAGTCTTGGTTATACACCGTCAGAGGTGAAAACTTCAGCTTTTGCTCCTTCGTCAGTAAGATATGTGCTCCACCAGCTTTCTGCCATCGAAACTTTCCAAAACTGTTCTTTCTTAGATCATTACGATGATGATAGCACAGGCGTGCAATTCAATCATGAATGGCAGTGTTGATGCCCATACCCTTGTTGCAGGCTATCATCTCATAAGTGATGTCTCCTTTCTTGGGGTCTCTTTGACGTCCAAAAACTCGAGTCTAAATGCCCCATGTTCCGGTTCTTCTCTTGTACACCTTGATCTCCGGTATCGGCAACTTCAGCAGTCTGACTAGTACCATGAGGGTTGGACCACAAAGAACGTCCTTGTAGTGCTCCCTGGTGTTCAGGGTGAAATTCTCCATCTAAAATTTGGAAATAAGAAGAGTTTTGGTCAAGGGTTTAAAAGATGAGGGAAAATTCCAAGGCAAAAATTGTTCTCTCGGGGTCTTGCTGGTACTAAGCCATTTCCTAGGGTCATGTCCTACAGTCAACATGTTCTCTGATACCATTTCTGTAGCAACCCGAACTCAGACGGTCAAGTCTCTATGTATCTGTACTATCCCTGGATCGGTATGCTAGCACACACAGTACATCAATGTATATATCAAAGTGCAATCACATGTATAAGTAACAAAAAAAATTGTTATATACCTTAAGAATCTCAGCGGAAATAGGAAAACGGGTGTGGAGTCCCATCAACGCCATCGACAAGTTGAGTGCGGACCGTAACCCTATTGTATCACCTACTCATCGGATAATACCTGCAACATAATATGTTGCAGCCGTGTAGGTCAGTACGTTGAATGTACTGGCAAGTCACACCACAAGAGATGAATAAATGTCCTATTTATACATGCAATATGGCTGGTTGTTGGTTCTAAATTTAATTTGCATAAAGCTGATTTTTCCCTATCATCAAAAGAATATCATATTGTTACTACATAATTCATCATAAAATGATTGAGATGGTTGCTCCATTCAATCTATACCCAAATTCATTAAGATCCATTAATTTAATTAAGAGTGATGAGATCACTCAATTCCCACTTTCTAGATGCTCAAATTGTCCATAACTGGGGACACGGCTAATCGATTAGTTTTACACTCTGCAGAGTTTTGCACACTTTTCCCCATAAGACTCGATCACCTCCTTTGTAGTCCTCGCACTGCCTGGTGTTTGAGAGCTGGAATATCGAGACATAGTCTTTCTGAAGTGTTCCCTCTTAACCCTGGGTAGACCGGTACACCTACATATATAACTACATCTGCTAGTCTACCACTGTAAGAGGTCACACAACATACTCAACTAAGCCAGAGCCCATAATAGCTTGTGGCTGTGCAGGTAAGCTTCTAGTCATGAAAAATTGATGAATCCCTTTGAGCCTGGGTGGCAGTACATAGGGTGATCACACGGGTACTCCGGGGTCCCCTGGGCAAGTCCACTGGTTTCTCCAGGGTGCCCGGGCAAGTCCACTGGTTTCTCCAGGGTGCCCCTTACCAATCCACCCAGATGTGTGTTAATGTTGCCACCTTAAGGTCACCCTTAATTATTATATCACTCGCAACTTTCATGATCTCACATACCAATCCCCGTCTACAATGGCATAGCAAAATCCCTACAACGTTGGCGACAAAGAAGTACAGGCTCAGACCTACCTCATTGCACTACTGGGTTTATAATATAGCCAACTAACATATTCATGCAAACCCTACATCAAAGGACTAAATGCATATATAAAACACAGGTATAAAAGAGCATGATCAAGATGTAACTTGCCTTGTACTGTTGATGAAGATGAAATATTCTATTGAGTCGTCTCTCCTTCTCGCTACGATATATCTAACGATATAAGAAAGTACTTTAACACACAACAACATCCAAATAAAGATCTAAATAAAATATTCAAATTACAATACAAAATAAAAAAACATTCCTACATAAGTTGCTAGGACTTGATTACGGGTTGTGATAAGATCAAGAATGAAAATATGATATAGGTTTTGTACTAGGGTTGGGTCAAAGTGAAGATCACGGGCAGAAGAGTTGTGAGGAAGGTTCTACGACAAAATCTAATGAAAATGGTAGATGGAGTTTGTGGCATAAAGGTTTATGTTACAAAATGTATGTAACATCTCGTGAAGTCTAAATTTATATAATGATAGCATATGACCAGAGAGGTTCCTAATGATCTTCTTAAGAAATCCGAATCAAGAATCAAATTAAACTAGTGATTAAATTGAATTACGAGAAAAAAACTATATGAAGTGTTAAGGTTGAAACGGTGGCTAGAAATAGGTGAACAATTAGGAAAAAAATTTAACAGCAAGATATGGACCGAAAGATCAATTTTTGCTAAAGGAAACATTTTCAAGAGAATTACAGATTAGTAGATATAGCAAAAATACTTAAATACAAATTTTAAATTTGTGTTAAAATTAATTTACCAAAAGTGAAATATTTTTGTCTCGTGAAAAACTTCGTGTTTCTATGAATCCGTGGATATAAAATTTGTCAAATTCGGTCTTATGGTCTAGGAGATATGAATTTCCGAAGTTTGAGTATTTTTCTGAAAAACAATTACGGGATTTACACAGTGCTCACCGGAGTTTCGCCGGAGTTTCGTCGGAGTTGGAGAATACAAGGTACCGACGTCAACGAATGGCCGAACGGCGGAGAGGAGGCCGAGGCGAACTTGAGAGAAGCAGAGTTGAGATCGTCGTCGTCCTCGGGCGCGGTGGAGAAGCCGCCGGAGTTGCGAAAACGGATAAATCCCGGCGAGTAATTCCTCTCGGAATAGAGCGATATAAAGAGGGGTTTTCAGGGAGAGGGATGTGGGCTTCGAGGCGCTCCTCAGGGTTCCTTTTATAGAGAAAGGGGAGGCCGGGAGATGGAGATCAAGAGAGCTCATCATGGCCAATAATGGCAGTTTGTGCGTGTACGTTTCACAGCTTTGTGCGTCCAATTAAAGCAACAAAATTGAGGTTTAATTCCCTAAATGAGTTCTCTTGACATTCCTTAATAATTTTTGTATTGGTGGCAAGTCATAATGGGGAATGAATTGAGTGGGAGGAGGAGAGGAAGAGGTGGGGAGCCATGGCCGTTTCTGTTCTCCTCAAGATTGAAACGTATAGAGGAGGAAGAAGGGGTTCCTGGACTTGGGCTAAGGAAAAAAATAAGATGGGCCTTAGTGGGGAACCAGGCCCAAGGGGGAAAATGGAAAGAGAGAATGAAAAAAAATAGAAGTTGGCATGGTCCAAATAGGCTTAGGACATAATTACAAAATAATTTTTTTTGTCTAAATTTTTTTAAACAGAAAATAAAATAAATGTTCACATACACGTAATTATAGTTTGGTGCCTACAAAATATTATTTGTGTGCACAAGCTAGAATACATTTTTATGGCATAAGGACAATTGTAAATTAACAAAACGACAATTGTACCGTATTAAATATTTCCAAATATATTTTTGGAGAAGTCACATTATCTCCTCTCATTAAATTATTTGATTAATTTGGAAATATTTAAACGACAGCAAAACTCCAAATAATATCATATTTCAATTGGAACTCCAAAATCCAGACAAACTCCATATGAAATATTCATCCACCACATTTGAGAAAGTCATCTTATTCTCACTCCAAAATTGTGATTGTGGTTTCCAATATTTCAAAAAATAGTCAAACAAAAATTAAAGCCCTTTGATTTCTTGAATAATCTTCCCCAACCATAGTTTTCTTTATTGGACAAAATGTTACCCAACTTTTATAACATGATTAGAAAAAGTGTTAAACAAGAACTCAAAAGGTTTTAATTCTTTTGAAAATAAAATAATTTCACACAATCCATCACACAACAATGAAACAAACAATACTATTTATTTATTTAATATAACATTCCAAAATATAGAATTTTGGGATGTTACACATGACTACTAATAGCAAGACTTCTCCCATGTCCTCAGGAACAAACGTAACTACTCACAAAGCTTAATCATGTTCATAATCAGAGGGGTATTAATATGCATATAGGATCTGAACATATGATCTTCCACCAAATAAACCAACTAGCATCAACTACAAGGAGTAATTAACACTACTGGCAACCTACTAGTACCAATCCCGGACTTGGAGACAAGAATTGGATACAAGAGATGAACTAGGGTTTTGAGAGGAGATGGTGCTGGTGAAGATGTTGATGGAGATTGCCCTCTCCCGATGAGAGGAGCGTTGGTGATGACAATGGTGATGATTTCCCCCTCCCGGAGGGAAGTTTCCCTGGTAGAACAGCTCCGCCAGAGCCCTAGATTGGTTCCGCCAAGGTTCCGCCTCGTGGCAGCGGAGTTTCGTCCGAGGAGATGGCTTATGATTTTTTCCTCATCGAAAGACTTCATATAGCAGATGATGGTCATCGGAGGGCCACCAGGGGGGCCACGACGTAGGGGGGCACGCCCAGGGGAGTAGGGCGCGCCGCGCACCCTCGTGGGCTGGGTGTGGCCTCCCTGGTGAACTTCTTGCACCCAGTATTTTTTATATATTCTGAAAACGTCTTCCGTGAAGTTTCAGGACTTTTGGAGCTGTGCAGAATAGGTCTCTAATATTTGCTCCTTTTCCAGCCCAGAATCCCAGCTGCCGGCATTCTCCCTCTTTATGTAAACCTTGTAAAATAAGAGAGAATAGGCATAAGTATTGTGACATAATGTGTAATAATAGCCCATAATGCAATAAATATCGATATAAAAGGATGATGCAAAATGGACGTATCAACTCCCCTAAGCTTAGAACTCGCTTGTCCTCAAGCGAAAGCCGAAATCGAAAAATATGTCCACATGTTTAGAGATAGAGGTGTCGATAAAAGTAAAATACGAACATGAGAGCATCATGATCATTCTTAGAACAACAACTTACATAATTCTTGTCATATGATTTCTTATGCTAGAGTAATAATTCAATCACAATTTAAAGTATGAATCATAAACTTCATTGAAAACAAACAAACTATAATCTCAGTCATTGGAGCAATTGCAATTTATCATAACATAGGAAAGAATCAATATATAAGAGCTTTTCAGCAAGTCCACATACTCAACTATCATATAGTCTTTCACAATTGCTGACACTCACACAATACTTATGGGTATGGAGTTTTAACCGGACACAGAGAAAGATTGGGGCTTATAGTTTTGCCTCCCAATGTTTTACCTCAAGGGTAATGTCAACAATAATAGTTCATGAAAACTCACATCGAATTAGCCATATATACCAGGATCTTTCCAACATGCTGTGCTTGCCAAAGGATAAAATGTAAAAAGGAAGGGTGAAGATCACCATGACTCTTATGCAAGGTAGGAGATAAAAGTAAAAGATAGGCCCTTCGCAGAGGGAAGTAGAGGTTGTCATGTGCTTTTATGGTTGGATGCACAAAATCTTAATGCGAAAGAACGTCACTTTATATTGCCACTTGTGATATGGACCTTTATTATGCAATCTGTCGCTTTTATTTCTTCCATATCACACGATCCTATAAAGTTTATTTTCTCCCACACTAATAAGTCATACTCCCTCCTTTCCTTGATATAAGGTGTATAGTTTTTTGAGAAAAAACCCAAAATATAAGGTGTATTGCATTGCACCACTCGTTTGGATAATTTTTTTAGGGATTTGATTACATTTCCTTATATAAAGCAACCTCCTCTATTTTCTCATGTCAATTAGTTAGGTGAAATCTCGCCCAAAACTTGTGAAATTTTCCCTCCATGTGTGTTCTTTAATTTCCGTGCCAAAAACTATACACCCTATATTTAGGAACAGAGGGAGTACATATTTAGAGAGCAATTTTTATTGCTTGCACCGATGACAACTTACTTGGAGGATCTTACTCAATCCATAGGTAGGTATGGTGGACTCTCATGGCAAAACTGGTTTAAGGGTATTTGGAAGCACAAGTAGTATCTCTACTTGGTGCGATGAATTTGGCTAGCATGAGGGGAAAAAGCAAGCTCAACCATGTTGGATGATCCATGACAATATAATTTATCTCAGATGTAAGAAAACATAACCCATTACGTTGTCTTCCTTGTCCAACGTAAACTCTTTAGCATGTCATATTTTAATGAGTGCTCACAATCATAAAAGATGTCCAAGATAGTATATTTATATGTGAAGACCTCTCTTTCTTTATTACTTCCTATTAATTGCAACGATGACCAAAACTATGTTTGTCAACTCTCAACAACTTTTATTCATCATACTCTTTCTATGTGAGCTCATTACTCTCCGTAAGATCCTTATGATCTCTTTGTTTCCCTTTTTTATTTATTTCTCTTTTCTTTTATTCACTTAGGATCATGGCAAAATAATCAAGCCCTTGATTCAACACTAATCTTTATTATATAGCTCACGGACTCGATTACATAGAAGGATCATAAATAAAAACTCACAACTAGATCATACTAAAAACTTTATGCTACTAGATCTAGATATTATCAAAAGGATCGAATTAAGAAAAATGGTAAAGATAAAAGTGATGGTGATATGATACCGGGGCACTCCCCCAAGCTTGGCAGTTGCCAAGGGGAGTGCCCTTACCCATGTGATTATGTCTCCTTTGTTGGTGAAGAAGGTGGAGTTGTTGATGATGGAAAGTCGCACATCGAGCATAGGAGGTCTTCTAACTTGCGGATAATGCCTTTGAGTGCGATGATATGCACCTTCAACAAAATATTTTCACGTGTGAGATACTTATTTTGTATATGAGCTAACTCAATCATCTTGAAAGCTTCGATCTCCGTTGGGGTAAGAAGATTGTGATCAAGTTGAAGGGTGTCTTCTGTTGCCGGAACTTGGTCCTCCATGGCCTTCTTGATCCCTTCATCCTTGTTGATCTCCATGGGTTCTTCTCTCTTCAGCTCTATCTTCATTAGCCAAGCATCATTGCCCTCATGGTTGGAGGAGGAGGGAGACGACATAGTGCCTGGCCTTGACAAGCCTGACAGAAAACAACTCGAAAGAAAGACATGAGATTTTTGCGTGATACGGGAGTCAAAACCTTCGGGAGATTATATAATGAATTTTAACCGACCAAAATACGTGTTGTGTAAGAAAACGGAGTCCGGAGAGTGCATGAGGTGCCCACGAGGTAGGGGGCGCGCCCAGTAGGGTAGGGCGCACCCTCCACCCTCGTGGATGCCTCGTGTCCTTCCCGGACTGCTTCTTATTTTTCTATTTTTCTAAATATTCCAAAACGGAAGAAAATTACCATTAGAACTGTTTTGGAGTTGGTTTACTTACCGTACCACATACCTATTCCTTTTTGGAGTCTGAAACGTTCCGGAAAGTGTCTCTTATGTATTCCTCCGGGATTACAGTTCAATAACATCAGTTTCAACATTTATGGGATTACCTGAGATATAATGCTTGATTCTTTGACAGTTCACCACCTTCGGATTTGTGCCTTCCCATTTAGAGAGAAGTTTTCCTGCAAAAAATCTTAAACGAGAGTTTATAGCAATACATAATCACCTACATTAAACTCACGCTTTTGTATCCTTTTATCATGCCATCTTTTAACTTTTTCTTTAAACAACTTGGCATTTTCGTAGGCTTGGGTTCTCCATTCATCAAGTGAGCTAATGTCAAATAGCCTCTTCTCACCGGCAAGTTTAAAATCATAATTGAGCTCTTTAATAGCCCAATATGCCTTGTGTTCTAGCTCGAGAGGTAAGTGACATGCTTTTCCATAAACCATTTTATATGGAGACATACCCATAGGATTTTTATATGCAGTTCTATAGGCCCATAATGCATCATCAAGTTTCTTGGACCAATTCTTTCTAGACCTATTGACAGTCTTTTGCAAAATTAATTTGAGCTCTCTATTACTCAATTCTACTTGACCGCTAGACTGAGGGTGATAAGGGGATGCAATTCTATGATTAACATCATACTTAACAAGCATTTTACGGAAAGCACCATGAATAAAATGTGAACCACCATCAGTCATTAAATATCTAGGGACTCCAAATCTTGGAAAGATAACTTCTTTAAGCATTTTAATAGAAGTGTTATGATCAGCACTACTAGTTGGAATAGCTTACCCACTTAGTAACATAATCAACAGCAACTAAAATATGTGTATAACCATTAGAGGCAGGAAAAGGTCCCATATAGTCAAAGCCCCAAACATCAAATGGTTCAATAATGAGTGAATAGTTCATAGGCATTTCTTGACGTCTACTAATATTACCAATTCTTTGAAATTCATCACAAGATAAGACAAACTTACGGGCATCCTTGAAGAGAGTAGGACAATAAAAACCAGATTGCAATACCTTATGTGCAGTTCTATCTCCAGCATGGTGTCCTCCATAAGCTTCGGAGTGACACTTGTGTAGGATCTGTTCTGGTTCATGCCCAGGTACACAACATCTAATAACACCATCTACTCCTTCTTTATAAATATGTGGGTCAACCCAAAAGTAATGTCTCAAATCATAGAAGAACCTTTTCTTTTGTTGGTATGTGAAACTAGGTGGCATGAATTTGGCAACAATGTAATTAGCATAATCAGCATACCATGGAGAAGTATGAGAAGCATTTATGACATTTAATTGCTCATCGGGAAAGCTATCATCAATAGGTAGTGGGTCATAAAGCACATTTTCTAACCTAGACAAGTTGTCTGCAACGGGGTTCTCAGCTCCCTTTCTATCAACAATATGTAAATCAAATTCTTGTAGCAAGAGAACCCATCTAATAAGTCTAGGTTTAGCATCTTTCTTTTCCATAAGATATTTAATAGCAGCATGATCAGTGTGAATAGTTACTTTAGAATCAACAATATAAGGTCTGAACTTATCACAAGCAAATACAACTGCTAAGAATTCTTTTTCAGTAGTAGCATAATTTCTTTGAGCATTTTCTAGGGTTTTACTAGCATATTGAATAACTTTAATTTCTTATCAACTCATTGCCCTAGAATAGCACCTACCACATAATCACTAGCATCACACATAATTTCAAAGGGTAAATTCCAATCAGGTGGCAGAACAATAGGTGCAGAGATCAATGCTTTCTTAAGTATTTCAAATGCTTCTACACAATCATCATCAAAGACAAATAGTATATCTTTTTGTAATAAATTAGTCAGAGGCCGAGAAATTTTTTAGAAGTCCTTAACGAACCTCCTATAAAATCCGGCTTGACCAAGGAAACTTCTTATACCTTTGATGTCCTTGGGGCATGGCATCTTTTCAATAGCATCAACCTTGGCTTTATCAACTTCAATACCTCTTTTCCCAATTCAAGACAAGATTAGTTTCTTCACATCTCTGCAAAACTTGATCAAGGTTGCTCAAGCAATCATCAAAAGAAGATCCATAGACGGAGAAATTGTCCATGAAAACCTCACAAATCTTTTCACAAAAGTCAGAGAATATAGCCATCATGAATCTTTGAAAGGTAGGAGGTGCATTACATAAACCAAAAGGCATACGTCTATAAGAAAAAGTACCAAAAGGGCAAGTAAAAGTAGTCTTTGATTGATCCTTGGCTGACACATGTATTTGAGAGAAACCATAATAACCATCTAGAAAGCAAAAATGTGTATGTTTGGATAATCTTTCTAGCATTTGATCGATAAAAGGTAAGGGGTAATGATCCTTTTTAGTGGCCTTATTTAATTTGCGGAAATCAATTACCATCCTATAGCCTGTAATAATTCTTTGAGGAATCAATTCATCTTTATCATTAGGAACGATAGTAATACCTCCCTTCTTAGGGACACAATGGAAAGGAATTACCCACTGACTATCAGCAACGGGATAGATTATACCTACCTCAAGGAGCATTGGTATTTCCTTTCTTACCACTTCTTTCATTTTAGGATTCAGCCGTCGTTGATGATCACGTACTGGTTTAGCATCTTCTTCCAAATTTATTTTATGTTGACATAGAGTGGGACTAATGCCCTTAAGATCATCAAGAGTATACCCAATAGCAGCACGGTGCTTCTTCAGAGTTTTCAATAATCGCTCTTCCTCATGCTCTGAAAGGTTAGCACTAATAATAATAAGATATATCTTTTTCTCATCAAGATAAGCATATTTAAGAGTATTAGGCAACGGTTTAAGCTCAAACACGGGATCACCCTTGGGTGGAGGGGGATCCCCTAGGATTTCAACAGGCAAATTGTGTTTTAGAATAGGTTCTTGTTTAAATAATACTTCATCTATTTCCCTTCTTTCGTTCATAAACATATCATTTTCATGGTCTAGCAAACATTGTTCTAAAGGATCAGTAGGAGGTACGGCAACAGAAGCAAGACCAATAATTTCATCCTTACTAGGTAATGCTTCTTCACTGTGTTGTCTACTAAATTTAGAGAAATTAAATTCATGAGACATATCATCTAAACCGATAGTAACAACATCCTTTTCACAATCTATCTTAGCATTAACAGTGTTTAAGAAGGGTCTACCAAATATAATGGGACAAAAGCTATCTTGTGGGGAACCAAGAACAAGAAAATCAGCATGATATTTAGTTTTCCCACACAAGACTTCAACATCTCTAACAATTCCCATTGGTGAAATAGTATCTCTATTGGCAAGTTTAATTGTGACATCAATATCTTCTATCTCAGCAGGTGCAATATCATGCATAATTTCTTTGTATAAGTCGTAAGGTATTGCACTAGCACTAGCACCCATATCACATAAGCCATGATAACAATGATCTCCTATTTTAACAGAAATAACAGGCATGCCTACCACAGGTCTGTTTTTATCTTTAGCACAAGGTTTAGCAATTCTAGCAGTCTCATCAAGGAAATGAACAACATGCCCATCAATATTATCAGACAAGAGATCTTTAACAATAGCAATATCAGGTTCAACTTTAATTTGCTCAGGAGGTGTATAAGTTTTAATATTGATTTTACGAACCATAGTTGAAGCTTTAGCATGATCCTTTATCCTAACAGGGAAAGGTGGTTTCTCAACATAAGAAGTAGGAACAATAGGATCATTATAAGTGATAGTCTTTTCTTCAACTTTAATTGGTGCAGCTACTTTTACTTCTATGGGAGGATGATATTTAAACCACTTCTCCTTGGGGAGATCAACATAAGTAGCAAAAGATTCACAGAAAGAAGCTACTATCTCAGAGTCAAGTCCATATTTAGTGCTAAATTTACGGAAAACATTGGTAGCCATAAAATATTTAATACAATCAAACTTAGGTGTCATACCTGACTCCTTACCTTTGTCGAGGTCCCAATCTTCAGAGTTGCGTTTAATTCTTTCCAATAAATCCCATTTGAATTCAATAGTCTTCATCATAAAAGAGCCAACACAAGAAGTATCGAGCATGGTGCGATTGTTATCAGAAAGCCGAGCATATAAATTTTGAATACTCATTTCTCTTGAGATCTCATGATTGGGGCATGAATATAACATTGATTTAAGCCTCCCCCAAGCTTGAGCGATGCTTTATCCTTCGTGAGGCCAAAAATTATATATATAATTGTGATCACGATGAACAAGATGCATAGGATAAAACTTCTGATGAAATTCCAATTTCAATCGTTTGTAGTTCCATGGCCCCGTATCATCACATAGCCTATACCATGTCAATGCATCTTCCTTCAAAGATAAAGGGAAGAGCTTCTTCTTAAAAACATCTCCGGGTACACCTGCAAACTCAAATAATCCACAAACTTCATCAACATATATTAGGTGCTCATCAGGATGCATTGTTCCATCTCCTGCAAAAGGATTAGCTAGCAGTTTTTCTATCATACCCGAAGGAATTTCAAAGCAGACATTTTCATTTTCATTTTCATTTTTAGTAGGTTCAGTAGGTTGAGGAGCAACTCTTTGCTCTACTGGTCGGGGTGAAGATACCCTAGACAAGCCCCTCAGATGATTACTTTCCATAGTAACAAGTGACAGTAAATTTCAGCACACTATATAAATTTTCCCTTACCAAATTCCACCTATCAAAGGCGCTTCACTCCCCAGCAACGGCGCCAAAAAAAAGTCTTGATGACCCACAAGTATAGGGGATCTATCGTAGTCCTTTCGATAAGTAAGAGTGTCGAACCCAACGAGGAGCAGAAGGAAATGATAAGCGGTTTCTAGCAAGGTATTCTCTGCAAGTACTGAAATAAGTGTTAACAGATAGTTTTGTGATAGGATAATTTGTAACGAGCAACAAGTAACAAAAGTAAATAAAGTGCAGCAAGGTGGACCAATCCTTTTTGTAGCAAAGGACAAGCCTAGACAAACTCTTATATAGAGAAAAGCGCTCCCGAGGACACATGGGAATATTGTCAAGCTAGTTTTCATCACGTTCATATGATTCGCGTTCGGTACTTTGACAATTTGGTATGTGCGTGGACCGGTGCTTGGGTACTGTCCTTACTTGGACAAGCATCCCACTTATGATTAACCTCTATTGCAAGCATCTACAACTACAACAAAAGTATTAAGGTAAACCTAACCATAGCATGAAACATATGGATCCAAATCAACCCCTTATGAAGCAACGCATAAACTAGGGTTTAAGCTTCTGTCACTCTAGCAACCCATCATCTACTTATTACTTCCCAATGCCTTCCTCTAGGCCCAAATAATAGTGAAGTGTTATGTAGTCAACGTTCACATAACACCAGTAGAGGAGAGACAACATACATCTCATCAAAATATTGAATGAATACCAAATTCACATGACTACTAATAGCAAGACTTCTCCCATGTCCTCAGGAACAAACGTAACTACTCACAAAGCATAATCATGTTCATAATCAGAGGGGTATTAATATGCATATAGGATCTGAACATATGATCTTCCACCAAATAAACCAACTAGCATCAACTACAAGGAGTAATTAACACTACTAGCAACCTTCTAGTACCAATCCCGGACTTGGAGACAAGAATTGGATACAAGAGATGAACTAGGGTTTTGAGAGGAGATGGTGCTGGTGAAGATGTTGATGGAGATTGCCCTCTCCTGATGAGAGGAACATTAGTGATGACGATGGCGATGATTTCCCCCTCCCAGAGGGAAGTTTCCCCGGCAGAACAGCTCCGCCAGAGCCCTAGATTGGTTCCGCCAAGGTTCCGCCTCGTGGCGGCGGAGTTTCGTCTGAGGAGATGGCTTATGATTTTTTCCTCATCGAAAGACTTCATATAGCAGAAGATGGTCATCAGAGGGCGACCAGGGGGCCCACGAGGTAGGGGGGCACGCCCAGGGGGGTAGGGCGCGCCCCCACCCTCGTGGGCAGGGTATGGCCCCCTGGTGAACTTCTTGCGCTCGGTATTTTTTATATATTCTGAAAACGTCTTCCGTGAAGTTTCAGGACTTTTGGAGCTGTGCAGAATAGGTCTCTAATATTTGCTCCTTTTCCAGCCCAGAATCCCAGCTGCCAGCATTCTCCCTCTTTATGTAAACCTTGTAAAATAAGAGAGAATAGGCAGAAGTATTGTGACATAATGTGTAATAATAGCCCATAATGCAATAAATATCGATATAAAAGGATGATGCAAAATGGACGTATCAACTCCCCTAAGCTTAGAACTCGCTTGTCCTCAAGCAAAAGCCGAAATCGAAAAATATGTCCACATGTTTAGAGGTAGAGGTGTTGATAAAAGTAAAATACGGACATGAGAGCATCATGATCATTCTTAGAACAACAACTTACATAATTCCTGTCATATGATTTCTTATGCTAGAGTAATAATTCATTCACAATTCCAAGTATGAATTGTAAACTTCATTGAAAACTAACAAACTATAATCTCAGTCATTGGAGCAATTGCAATTTATCATAACATAGGAAAGATTCAATATATGAGAGCTTTTCAGCAAGTTCACATACTCAACTATCATATAGTCTTTCACAATTGCTGACACTCACGCAATACTTATGGGTATGGAGTTTTAATCGGACACAGAGAAAGATAGGGGCTTATAGTTTTGCCTCCTAATGTTTTACCTCAAGGGTAATGTCAACAATAATAGTTCATGAAAACTCACATCCAATTAGCCACATATATCAGGATCTTTCCAACATGCTGTGCTTGCCAAAGGATAAAATGTAAAAAGGAAGGGTGAAGATCACCATGACTCTTATGCAAGGTAGGAGATAGAAGTAAAACATAGGACCTTCGCAGAGGGAAGCAGAGGTTGTCATGCGCTTTTATGGTTGGATGCACAAAATCTTAATGCGAAAGAACGTCACTTCATATTGCCACTTGTGATATGGACCTTTATTATGCAATCTGTCACTTTTATTTCTTCCATATCACATGATCGTATAAAGTTTACTTTCTCCCACACTAATAAGTCATACATATTTAGAGAGCAATTTTTATTGCTTGCACCGATGACAACTTACTTGGAGGATCTTACTCAATCCATAGGTAGGTATGGTGGACTCTCATGGCAAAACTGGTTTAAAGGTATTTGGAAGCACAAGTAGTATCTCTACTTGGTGCGATGAATTTGGCTAGCATGAGGGGGGAAAGCAATCTCAACCATTTTGGATGATCCATGACAATATAATTTATCTCAGATGTAAGAAAACATAACCCATTATGTTGTCTTCCTTGTCCAACGTAAAATCTTTAGCATGTCATATTTTAATGAGTGCTCACAATCATAAAAGATGTCCAAGATAGTATATTTATATGTGAAGACCTCTCTTTCTTTATTACTTCCTATTAATTGCAAAGATGACCAAAACTATGTTTTTCAACTCTCAACAACTTTTATTCATCATACTCTTTCTATGTGAGCTCATTACTCTCCGTAAGATCCTTATGATCTCTTTGTTTCCCTTTTTATTTATTTCTCTTTTCTTTTATTCACTTAGGATCATGGCAAAATAATCAAGCCCTTGATTCAACACTAATCTTTATTATATAGCTCACGAACTCGATTACATAGAAGGATCATAAAGCACAACTCACAACTAGATCATACTAAAAACTTTATGTTACTAGATCAAGATATTATCAAAAGGAACAAACTAAGAAAAACGGTAAAGATAAAAGTGATGGTGATACGATACCAGGGCACTCCCCCAAGCTTGGCAGTTTCCAAGGGGAGTGTCCATACCCATGTGATTATGTCTCCTTTGTTGGTGAAGAAGGCGGAGTTGTTGATGATGGATAGTCGCACATCAAGCATAGGAGGTCTTGTAACTTGCGGATAATGCCTTTGAGTGCGATGATATGCTCCTTCAATAAAATATTTTCATGTGTGAGATAGTTATTTTGTATATGAGCTAACTCAATCATCTTGAAAGCTTCGATCTCCATTGGGGTAAGAAGATTGTGATCAATTTGAACGGTGTCTTCTGTTGCCGGAACTTGGTCCTCCATGGCCTTCTTGATCCCTTCATCCTTGTTGATCTCCGTGGGTTCTTCTCTCTTCAGCTCTGTCTTCATTATCCAAGCATCATTGCCCACATGGTTGAAGGAGGAGGGAGACGACATAGTGCCTGGCCTTGACAAGCCTGACAGAAAACAGCTCGAAACAAAGACATGAGATTTTTGCGTGATACGGGAGTCAAAACCTTCAGGAGACTATATAATGAATTTTTACCGACCAAAATACGTGTCATGTAAGAAAATGGAGTCCGGGGGTAGGGGGCGCGCCCAGTAGGGTAGGGCGCACCCTCCACTCTCATGGAGGCCTTGTGTCCTTCCCGGACTGCTTCTTATTTTTCTAAATATTCCAAAACAGAAGAAAATTGCCATTAGAACTGTTTTGGAGTCGGTTTACTTACCGTACCACATACCTATTCCTTTTTGGAGTCTGAAACGTTCCGGAAAGTGTCCCTTATGTATTCCTCCTGGGTTACGGTTTCAATAACATTAGTTTTGACATTTATGGGATTACCTGAGATATAATGTTTGATTCTTTGACCGTTCACCACCTTCGGATTTGTGCCTTCGAAGTTGTTGATTTTTATGGCACCAGAACGATAGACCTCCTCGATAACGTAAGGACCTTCCCATTTAGAGAGAAGTTTTCCTGCAAAAAATCTTAAATGAGAGTTGTATAACAATACATAATCACCTACATTAAACTCACGCTTTTGTATCCTTTATCATGCCATCTTTTAACTTTTTCTTTAAACAACTTGGCATTTTCGTAGGCTTGGGTTCTCCATTCATCAAGTGAGCTAATGTCAAATAACCTCTTCTCACCGGCAAGTTTAAAATCATAATTGAGCTCCTTAATAGCCCAATATGCCTTGTGTTCTAGTTCGAGAGGTAAGTGACATGCTTTTCCATAAACCATTTTATACTGAGACATACCCATTGGATTTTTATATGCAGTTCTATAGGCCCATAATGCATCATCAAGTTTCTCGGACCAATTCTTTCTAGACCTATTGACAGTCTTTTGCGAAATTAATTTGAGCTCTCTATTACTCAATTCTACTTGACCACTAGACTGAGGGTGATAAGGGGATGCAATTCTATGATCAACATCATACTGAGAAAACATTTTACGGAAAGCACCATGAATAAAATGTGAACCACCATCAGTCATTAAATATCTAGGGACTCCAAATCTTGGAAAAATAACTTCTTTAAGCATCCACCAAGGTTCCGCCTCGTGGCGGCGGAGTTTCATCCGAGGAGATGGCTTATGATTTTTTTCCTCATCGAGATACTTCATATAGCAGAAGATGGTCATCGGAGGGCCACCAGGGGGCCCACGAGGTAGGGGGCGCGCCCAGGGGGTAGGGCGCGCCCCAACCCTCGTGGGCAGGGTGTGGCCCCCCTGGTGAACTTCTTGCACTCGGTATTTTTATATATTCTGAAAACATCTTCCGTGAAGTTTCAGGACATTTGCTGCTATGCAGAATAGGTCTCTAATATTTGCTCCTTTTCCAGCCCAGAATCCTAGCTGCCGGCATTCTCCCTCTTTATGTAAAACTTGTAAAATAAGAGAGAATAGGCATAAGTATTGTGACATAATGTGTAATAACAGCCCATAATGCAATAAATATCGATATAAAAGCATGATGAGCGAACTCCTTCCTGGAGCGTAAGATGAGCGAACTCCTCTTTCTCCCCTTTATACAGATCGGCCAGTATTGCGGTCAGGGCGGTAAGGGAATCCGGACTGTTTCATCCACAGCGCGAGGCGTTGTCTTCCCCATTGTAGTGCCACATGGGAAGCCCCCTAAATTGGAGCGGCTGAACACCTCGCACTGTGGAAGTGGCCATTACCTCGATTATTGATAATCCGGACTGGGCGAGTGTCCTTATCTTGCCCATTAATTGTTGGACTTCCGCACCTCCTCGAGGCTCTGAGGGCGCTAGCTATGGTGTTTCTTCAATGGAGCACTAGTAAATTTGGGAAGGCCCATTCAGACTGGGTCAGGGAGAGCGACGTCCTCAATATAGAACCACTCCGAGGGCCACTCTTCGGATGCCTTCTTCGGCGTGCTAGATAAGTATCCAGTCCCGGCTATGCGCCATATTTCGACGCCGCCGACCTCAAATATAGATCCCTTTTGGGAGCGAGGGACGAGGCAGAACAGTTTCCTCCATAGCTCGAAATGGGCCTCGCAGCCCAGGAATAGCTCGCAAAGAGCAACGTAGCCCGCGATGTGCAGAATGGAGCCCGACGTGAGATTGTGCAGTTGGAGGCCGTAGTACTCCAGGAGACCTCGGAGGAAGGGGTGGATTGGAAACCCGACACGTCTTATTAAGAAGGATATAAAGCACACTCGCTCCCTGGCTGGATTGGGGAAATTTTTCGCCAGGGCTTCACCCGTAAAATAGGTTAATCCTACCCGAACAGGGATTAAATCCACGGGGGGGGGGGATCCTTGCATTTTAAGCTTACTTAGCTGGTCGTGGGATACTGAGCATTTCCCCCAATCGCCTTTTTCGGAGCCATGGGGGAGGGAGGAAGAACTGGGAACGCTAGCCATGCTGGAATGGTTTTTCCTAGCAAGCTCTAAGGATTTTCCTCTCAATGTGGAATGGGATCTAAGATCCAGTCCCTTTAAATAGACGCCCTTCTTACATGACCAGGGTGGTATGTGCAAAAAGTGCTCTCACCTTTCATGTTCGCTTGACACGTGGAAGCCGAAGCGGTGGAGGCGCAGAAGCCAATGGGTACGACATTAAATTGAAAGCCGATTATGACTCTTCGGATCAGATGCTTTGAGGTGTTCGGAGGAAGAACCCGCCTTGCAATGCCGAAGACTATCAGCGCGCTGGACACATCGTCATTGAAGCTTGGTTCGGGGGCTACTGAGGGAGTCCAGGATTAAGGGGTCCTCGGGCGTCCGGCCTGTGTGACATGGGCCGGACTACTGGGCCATGAAGATAGAAGATAGAAGACTTCCTCCCGTGTCCGGATGGGACTCTCCTTTGCGTGGAAGGCAAGCTAGGCATCCGTGTGTATTATTTCATTTCTCTGCAACCGACTTTGTATAACCCTAGGCCCCTCCGGTGTCTATATAAACTGGAGGGTTTAGTACTTAGGGGGAATCAAAATCATACAGGCTAGACTTCTAGGGTTTAGCCACAACGATCTCGTGGTAGATCAACTCTTGTAATCCTCATACTCATCAAGGTCAATCAAGTAGGACGTAGGGTATTTGTCGGTCTTAAAATCGGCGGATCTCGGGTAGGGGGTCCCGAACTATGCATCTGAGGTCGATGGGAACAGGAGACAGGGAACACAATGTTTACCCAGGTTCAGGCCCTCTCAATGGAGGTAAAACCCTACGTCCTGCTAGAGTAATATTGATGAGTATGGGGGTTACAAGAGTTGATCTACCATGAGATCGTAATGGCTAAAACCCTAGAAGTCTAGCCTGTATGACTATGAATATGATTCTTCGTCCCTACGGACTAAGCCCTCCGGTTAATATAGACACCGGGGGGACTAGGGTTGTACAAAGTCGGTTACGGAGAAAGGAATCTTCATATTGGGACGCCAAGGAGAGTCCCATCCGGACACGGGAGATAGCCTTCGGTCTTGTATCTTCACAGTCCATCAGTCCGGCCCACGTACCATAGTCCGGACGCCCGAGGACCCCCTAATCCAGGACTCCCTCAGTAGCCCCTGAACCAGGCTTCAATGACGAGGTGTCCGGCACGTAAATTGTCTTCAACAATGCAAGGCGGGTTCCTTCTCTGAATACTCCAACACAGTGTTCGGACACAACGAACGTGTCCAGCTCTGCAAAACAAATACCACACACCACCGCAGATGAAATAATATTTTGCGAGTCCAATCTGCTGACAATTTTTCTACGACGTGATATCACGTCATCACCCGGTTACTATATCGAACAGTTTTTTTCTCACTTGCCGTTCCAGGTTCCGAGACACGGTTTCATTGGCACGTCTTGTCGAAGCAGAGATCTTGTCCCCTTATTGCGGGATCCTCATCAACACGGGCGTGGGTATTCCAACCGTCCGGTTGGCATGATTCCTTAAGAATAGGCAGGTTTCAAGGTCGAGGAGGAGGCGTTCAATATTCATTGCCTCTATAAAGGGACTAAGGCCCATCGGGCTTCTTTACACCAACCCTTCCCTCATCCTCTTCAACCTCGAGATCCAGCACCCAAGGTTTCGATTGTTTCAAGCTTCCCAGTCATGTCCGGCCCCAGTCCTCAAGGTCGATGGGTGCCTTCCTTCGTCACAGAGGAGGACATCGCGAAGCTCCGAGCGTCCAGATACCTGACCGCGGAAATCCCCCACAGGCTTCCTGCTCAAGGGCAGGTTATTCCTACTCCCAGATCCAGCGAGAGGGTCGTATTCGTCTCCCACTTCTTCTGAGGGCTAGGGTTCACCCTCCGCCCCTTTGTTCGAGGGCTTATGTTCTATTACGGACTAGATTTTCATGATCTAACTCCAGACTCCCTCCTTCACATCTTGGCGTTCATCATCATGTGCGAGGCTTTCCTCCGTATTCCCCCACACTCCGGCTTGTGGCTTAAGACCTTTAATTTGAAGCCGAAGGTAGTCGACGAGGAACGAGCAGAGTGCGGTGGTGCTATAGTGGGCAAACTTATCAACACTCCTTGGCTAAAAGGATCCTTCACAGAATCTTCCAACTTATGGCAGCGGGAGTGGTTTTACATCATTGAACCCCGTGGCACCAAGTGGGCAGCTACTCCTGTGTTCCGATCTGGCCCTTCAATTCAGCTCGCGTCATGGGTCAATAAGGGGTTGGACTGGGGATCAACTGATGAACTGCAGACTCTACAGAGCCGCATCCGGAGTCTCCTTGAGAAGAACACCAAACTCATCAATATGATTCAAGTAATGCTAGTCTGCTGGGTCCTCCCGTGCCAAAGACGGCCCCTCCGTATGTGGGAGTTTAATCCAGAAGGACCACGAACCCTTCAGCACTTCTTCGGTGCGATGCACAGAGGAATGTGGAAGTTATTTTTCAGGAAACGGAAACAGTGGCCGGATACTATAGAGGACATCGGCCTTGATTGCAACCATCTGGATACCTCAGTAAGCACTTGACTCTCGAATACAGCTGAGATACGCACCTCATAATAAGATGCTAAGAAAACCATCTTCTTCCAGGGCTGGATAAAGAAGGCGGAGCGAATCGAGTGTTTGGCTCCTCTTCCCGAAGACTCAGCTAGTCCCGTACTAAGAAGGATGCTAGTCCCAGCGCCATACCAGGCGTCGGTGGAAGAGGAGAATGAGGAGAACGGGGGAGCCAAAGGTGGCTTCCATCCTGGAGGCAAACCACACACTGGGTCCGGGGAGATTAGAGCTCCCTCTTCTAAAGACAAAAGAGAAGGAGAAGCTGACATCCCTTCTTCCTATGGTAAGAAAAGGGCAGCTTCCGAGAGTTGGGAGGTAAGGGCTCCTAAGCGGGGCAAAACGCCCCTGTCGGGTGGTTCAGGCTCAGAAGGTGTTGTTGTCGCACAATCCCTTCGTAAGGATAAGCCTCCAGCCAAATCGTAAGTGAACAAAGATATTTTAAACATACCTCGTTCCTTTTCTCTTTGCAAAGGTAACATCTAGAATGTGCGTTTTGTAGTCCGACACGCAGTCTTCCTCAACAATCCTCCTCCTCGGGGGACCTTCTACCAGAGATGATGGAAAGCGAAATGCCTCCAAAAGCTTCCTCGCCCTACAGGGTGGACGACGTCGAGGTGTCGTCTCGGAGGGTTTCTCCCGATCAGGGGATAATGGAGCCAGCGCCCCAAGGTGAAACTTTGGCCGCCCAGGGTCCAAAGTGTGCGGTCCCTACAAGGGCTAACAATAAAGGCTTCGGACTATCCGGTTTACAGCTGGAGATGACTCTAGGGTCGAGTAGACACACCCTTTCAAAGGGAGTCCGTACTACCATAGCTGCTTCCAGGAATCCGGATGCGCCAGATACACTGACAGACATTTTGCGGTATTCGTCGATCTCAGAGGAGCATCGTACCTTGATGGGTACGGCGGTTGAGAGGATTCTGTCCACGAAAAGCGGATTGAATGAAGCCTTCATGGGCGTGCTAAGAGGCTTTGAGGTATGTAATGTTATATTTTCGATTGTGCTTTATACGCAAAATGCACTTCTGTATAGATAGTATCCCCTGAGACTCTGGTTGGCGCCCAAAGGTAGGCAATCAGAGGATCGAAAAAGATGTCCTCAGGTAATAATCTAATGACTGGAAACACATGCTGTTACCTCCATGACGACTGCCCACACTACAGAGGTTGCAGGTCTGGAGCACAAGCTTGATGTGGTGGATAACGACATCACGCTTATTAACAGGCGACTCGATGAGGCGCAAGGTATGTGTTAGCGTATGTATAGTAACATGAGCACGAAGCTAGAATTATGTTTTGAGACATGCGTATCTGCAGATGGTGCTGCCACGGTTGAGACCCTTCGGGCTGAACTTGCCCGAGCCAAGGAGCAAGCCCGGATGAGTAATGTGGCTGCTAAGAAGGCATCTGATGAGTTAGAAGTCGGACAGGCTGCTCAGTGCCAGTGTGAGGAGAGAATGCCCACTATGGCGCGCGAGCTGAAGGAATCCACTGTCCGGTGTGAATTCCTCGAGAAGGATAACAAAGCCAAGAGAAGCACGATCTGAGTCTAGAGCGGCTCGAGAAGAGATCCGGCAAGTTGGGGAGATAGCGGCCGGTAAGCCTTTCTTATTACATACTAAATTCGCTGATCCGAAGTATGCCCTACTTAATCAAATGTGGAGCTTCCCAGACGCCTTTTTGGACTTGCCGAAGAGTGCCTCCGATGCGGCGCAGTTTTATGAGGCGCAGGAAGGGCATGCAACGGAGAAGCTCCCACTGTTGCTGAACGAACAGATGGCCCAGTGGGACGAGCTCCACAAGATATCCGATTCTGCCATGAAGGACGTCGTAGTCCGGCTGTGGCCGACTGAGCTAGTTCCGAAGAGTTATTTTGGTTTGGTACGGCGACTAGGTGATGTGGTGCTGCATATCGACGTTGTTAAGTGATCCACGTGCATTGAAGGTGCACGGATGGCCCTTGCCCGTGTGAAGACGTACTGGGCGAAGATGAAGGCCATCGACATTGCAGCGAAAAGTCCACCCGAGGGCAAGGAGCATCACACGCGAGAGTATTATTTTGAGGATGTCTTATAGGGTGCCCGCTTGATAGAGGGTCAGTTCTCAAAAGAGATGATGTTCGAGTGAAATGTATTGAAATTGTAAAAACAATTATATTTTAAGATTATGCCTAGAGGTTGTGGCTCCTCCTGTGCGGCCATTTTTGTATAATCTGAAAGTTTTCCAGTCATCGGCTTCAGCCCCCTCGCATAAAATATGGGGGTGTTCGAAAAAGCAATTTATCACTCTTGATCCAACGTCTTGGTCCGTTAAGGAGGTGTCAGTGCGGCGAACTAGGCAATCGGACTATAGGACTTTAGCACTTTCACTTAGCCATAGGAGTTTGACGGCGGGTCTACGATATAGCCCCTGGTATTACGCAGTTATACGAATACGGTGTGTTAGATGAGTGACCAGAAGAACGGTCCTTCGTGCAATACGGAAGGAATCGTGAAAGATTCTAATAAGTCATCCAGTGGTTGACCAGCTCTCGCTGCATCATGATAGTCAGTTTTCGGCTTTCTCTACTGAGGTGCTCATCCGGATAAACCGGGACACAATCGCAGTAGTTCTCCCTTTACTACCCTAGCCGACATAGCGGAACGTAAGGTAGTAAGCACAGGAGCCGGGCAACCCAACTATTGACCAAAGACATGATTCGGAGCTGATGCATATAAGGCCAAACTCGCGATGCCGAAGTGTGCTATAAATCTGTTCTGACTTGTCGGCAATTCATTTGTTCCCATATCGAGCCCCTGGCAACCCGTGCCGAGGTGCGAGTATGAAACAACCGGAGAAATTCACCTTTTTAGAAAAAGCGAATACTAGATATGGATTATGTTTACTGGGACCTGATCGATATGTCAATTGCCATTTTACAAATAATAATGCCATGACCCAGGCTATTTGACATGTCGGTGGTCGAAGGCTGAGGGCGAAGGCACTTTACAGGCTCAAAATAGAGAGTGCGGTCTACAAAATTATTTGGACCTCCAATCGCACGTCTACGCCGCCTTGCCTCTATTAAAGGATTCCTTTAACAGGAACAACCTTGGGGTAAGTGTATGAAGCCAAACTCCGAAAGAGCCTATGAGATGACCAATATTTTGCGTCACCTGTGATAAGATAAAAAGAAATAGTTAGAAATGAGAAGGAGGAAATGGGAGTGCTTGTAGGCTTGCCCGTATTGTGCCTCCGCTGATGGCCAGGGTATTTTAAGTGTGTAATTATGCATGCACGGTATAAACTTCTCGTGATTGTGAGGCGAACGACAGAGGCTGAACTGCTAATCCTGCTCCGAGACAGATCTGTTCCATTTAATGGAAACCGGTGGCTTAATGGCCGATGAGTTGTGCGGCTTGACGAGGCCGCTTTGTGCTTTGGCTATAATGGTCATAATATAATCCCCTGTACGGAAGGAGTGTCCCATATTTCCGTTTATTGTTATGACGCCGCACGGACCGGTCATTTTAAGTTTTGCGAGGGCGTAGAGTGGGACCGCATTAAATCGAGCAAAAGCGGTATGCCCCAGAAGTGTGTGGTAGCCACTGTGGAACGGGGCAATATCAAAGGTCAAACCCTTGCTTCGGAAGTTGTTTGGCGAGCCGAAAACGACTTCCAGTGTGATGGAGCCCGTGCAGTGAGCTTCTACGCAGGGTGTTGCTCCCTTGAGGATTGTTGTGGTGGGTTTGATTCTAGAAGGATCAGTGCCCATTTTATGGACTGTGGCTTGGTACAGTAGATTAAGGCTACTGTCGCCGTCCATAAGGACTTTCATGAGATGGAACCCATCAATAATTGGATCGATGATCAGAGCTGCCGATCCTTCGGGACGAGTATGTGATACGTCCATTTTGCATCATGCTTTCATATCGATATTTATTGCATTATCGGCTGTTATTACACATTATGTCATAATACTTATGCATATTCTCTCTTATTTTACAAGGTTTACATGAGGAGGGGGAATGCTGGCAGCTGGAATTCTGGGCTGGAAAAGGAGCAAATATTAGAGACCTATTCTGCACATCTCCAAAAGTCCTAAAACTTCACGGGAACACGTTTCAGAATATATAAAAAATATTGGGCGAAAGAAGTAGCAGAGGGGGGCCACCCACCGTCCATGAGGGTGGGGGCGCGCCCTACCCCCTGGGTACGCCCCCTACCTCGTGGGCCCCCTGGTGGCCCTCTGATGCCCATCTTTGGCTATATGGAGTCTTTCGTCGAGGAAAAAATCATAAGCAAGCTCACGGGACGAAACTCTGCTGCCACGAGGCGGAACCTTGGCGGAACCAATCTAGGGCTCCGGCGGAGCTGTTCTGCTGGGGAAACTTCCCTCCAGGAGGGGGAAGTCATCACCATCGTCATCACCAACAATCCTCTCATCGGGAGGGGGTCAATATGCATCAACATCTTCACCAGCACTATCTCACCTTGAACCCTAGTTCATCTCTTGTATCCAATCTTTGTCCCAAAGCCTCAGATTGGTACATGTGGGTTGCTAGTAGTGTTGATTACTCCTTGTAGTTGATGCTAGTTGGTTTATTTGGTCGAAGATCATATGTTCAGATCCATTATGCATATTAATACCCCTCTGATGATGAACATGAATATGATTTGTGAGTAGTTACGTTTGTTCCTGAGGACATGGGAGAAGTCTTACTATAAGTAGTCATGTGAATTTGGTATTCGTTCGATATTTTGATGAGATGTATGTTGTCTTTCCTCTAGTGGTGTCATGTGAACGTCAACTACATGAAACTTTACCATTGTTTGGGCCTAGAGGAAGGCATTGGGAAGTAATAAGTAGATGATGGGTTGCTAGAGTGACAGAAGCTTAAACCCTAGTTTATGCGTTGCTTCGTAAGGGGCTGATTTGGATCCATATGTTTCGTGATATGGTGAAGTTTACCTTAATACTTCTGTCGTAGTTGCGGATGCTTGAAATAGGGGTTAATCATAAGTGGGATACTTGTCCAAGGAAGGACAGTACCCAAGCACCGATCCACCCACATATCAAATTATCAAAGTACCGAATGTGAATCGTATGAGCGTGATGAAAACTAGCTTGACGATAATTCTCATGTGTCCTCGGGAGCGCTTTCCTTTATATAAGAGTTTGTCCAGGCTTGTCCTTTACTACAAAAAGGATTGGGCCATATTGCTTCACCTTATTTACTTTTATTACTTGTTACCCGTTGTCGGTGTCAAAACCGGTGGATCTCAGGTAGGGGGTCCCGAACTGTGCGTCTAAGGTCGATGGTAACAGGAGACAGGGGACACAATGTTTACCCAGGTTCGGGCCCTCTCTATGGAGGTAATACCCTACGCCCTACTTGATTGATCTTGATGAATATGAGTATTACAAGAGTTGATCTACCACGAGATCGTAATGGCTAAACCCTAGAAGTCTAGCCTATATGACTATGATAATGAATGAATCTCCCTCCTCCGGACTAAGTCCTCTGGTTTATATAGACACCGGGAGGATCTAGGGTTACACAAGGTCAGTTACAAAGAAAGGAATCTACATATTTGGTCACCAAGCTTGCCTTCCACGCCAAGGAGAGTCCCATCCAGACACGGGTGTAGTCTTCGGTCTCTGTGTTCTTCACAGCCCATCAGTCCGACCCATGGCTAACGGGTCGGACGCCCGAGAACCCCTTAGTCTAGGACTCCCTCAGTAGCCCCTGAACCTGGCTTCAATGACAAGGTATCCGGCGCGTAGATCTGTCTTCGGCATTGCAAGGCGGGTTCCTCCTTCTGAACTCCAAGATAGTGTTCAGACGAAACAAACATGTCCGGATCTGAACACACATCCGTAAAGAGTATAATATTTCATGAATCCAGTCTGCTGACCACTTCAGTAATGTGACGTCATGCTTGCCCGGTTATTATTTCGAACCGTTTCTCGTCCCGCCGTTCCATATTTTAGGGTGTGGTTTTTGTTGGCACGTCCTGTCGAAGCAGAGACCGTGTCCCCTTATCGCGGGATTCCCATCAAATATGAGCGTGGGTAACCCATCCGTCTTGCGAGAAAGATTCCTTAGGAATAGGCACGTTCTCAGGCTTAGGAGGAGGCGTTCAATACCCGTCGCCTTTATAAAGAAACCAAGGGCCGTCTTTTTTATGCCAAACCTCTCCTCAGCCTTCCCAACCTCGAGTTCTAGCACCCAAGGTCCAACCTCATTGCTTCAAGCCTCCCCATCATGTCAGGACCTGATAACCCACAAGTATAGGGGATCGCAACAGTTTTCGAGGGTAGAGTATTCAACCCAAATTTATTGATTCGACACAAGGGGAGCCAAAGAATATTCTCAAGTATTAGCAGCTGAGTTATCAATTCAACCACACCTGGAAACTTAATATCTGCAGCAAGTGTTTAGTAGCAAAGTAATATGATAGTAGTGGTAACGGTAGCAAAAGTAATATTTTTGGTGTTTTGTAGTGATGATAACAATAGCAACGGAAAAGTAAATAAGCGAAGAACAATATATGGAAAGCTCGTAGGCAATGGATCGGTGATAGCGAATTATGCTGGATGTGGTTCATCATGTAATAGTCATAACCTAGGGTGACACAAAACTAGCTCCAATTCATCAATGTAATGTAGGCATGTATTCTGAATATAGTCATACATGCTTATGGAAAAGAACTTGCATGACATCTTTTGTCCTACCCTCCCGTGGCAGCGGGGTCCTAACGGAAACTAAGGGATATTAAGGCCTCCTTTTAATAGAGTACTGGAACAAAGCATTAGCACATAGTGAATACATGAACTCCTCAAACTACGGTCATCACCGGTAAGTATCCCGATTATTGTCACTTCGGGGTTAACGGATCATAACACATAATAGGTGACTATAGACTTGCAAGATAGGATCAATAACTCTCATATATTAATGAAAACATAATAGGTTCAGATCTGAAATCATGGCACTCGGGCACTAGTGACAAGCATTAAGCATAGCAAAGTCATAGCAACATCAATCTCAGAACATAGTGGATACTAGGGATCAAACCCTAACAAAACTAACTCGATTACATGATAGATCACATCCAACCCATCACCGTCCAGCAAGCCTACGATGGAATTACTCACGCACAGCGGTGAGCAACATGAAATTGGTGATGGAGGATGGTTGATGATGACGATGGCGACGGATTCCCCTCTCCGGAGCCTCGAATGGACTCCAGATCAGCCCTCCCGAGAGGGTTTAGGGCTTGGTAGTGGCTCCGTATCGTAAAACGCGATGAATCCTTCTCTTTGATTTTTTTTCTCCCCGAAAGCAAATATAGAGAGTTGGACTTGAGGTCGGAGGAGCTCCAGGGGGCCCACGAGGTAGAGGGTGCGCCCTAGGGGGGCAGGCGCCCCCACCCTCATGGACAGGTGGTGGGCCCCCTGGTCTTCATCTTTTGCAAGGATTTTTTATATTTTCCGAATAGATGTTCGGTGAAGTTTTAGGTCATTCCGAGAACTTTTGTTTCTGCACATAAATAACACCATAGCAATTCTGCTGAAAACAACGTCAGTCCGGGTTAGTTCCATTCAAATCATGCAAGTTAGAGTCCAAAACAAGGGAAAAAGTGTTTTGAAAAGTAGATACGACTGAGACGTATCAACTCCCCCAAGCTTAAACCTTTGCTTGTCCTCAAGCAATTCAGTTGAGAAACTGAAAGTGATAAAGAAATTTTTTTACAAACTCTGTTTCCTCTTGTTGTTGTAAATATGTAAACCCAGCATTCAAGTTTTCAGCAAAGATTATGAACTAACCATATTCACAATAACGCATAGGTCTCATGTTTACTCATATCAATGGCATAATCAACTAGCGAGCAATAATAATAAATCTCGGATGACAACACTTTCTCAAAACAATCATAATACGATATAACAAGATGGTATCTCGCTAGCCCTTTCTGAGATCGCAAAACATAAATGCAGAGCACCTTTAAAGATCAAGGACTGACTGGACATTGTAGTTCATGGTAAAAGAGATCCAGTCAAGTCATACAAGATGTAAACTAACAGTAATGAATGCAAATGACAGCGGTGCTCTCCAACTGGTGCCTTTTAATAAGAGGATGATGACTCAACATAAAAGTAAATAGATAGGCCCTTCGCAGAGGGAAGCAGGGATTTGTAGAGGTGCCAGAGCTCGGTTTTGAAATAGAGGTGAATAATATTTTGAGCGGTATACTTTCATTGTCAACATAACAACTAAGAGATGGTGATATCTTCCATGCTACACACATTATAGTCGGTTCCCAAACAGAATGGTAAAGTTCATACTCCCCCTTCCACCAACAAGCATGAATCCATGGCTTGCTCGAAACAACGAGTGCCTCCAACTAACAAGAGTCCCAGGGGTAGTTTTGTTTGCAATTATTTTGATTTGATTTGCATAAAGCATGGGACTGGGCATCCCGGTGACCAGCCACTTTCTCGTGAGTGAGGAGTGGAGTCCACTCCTCTTGAGAATAACCCGCCTAACATGGAAGATACGGACAGCCTTGGTTGATACATGAGCTATTCTAGCATGCAAAACAGGATATTTATTTGAAGGTTTAGAGTTTGGCACATACAAATTTACTTGGAACGGCAGGTAGATACCGCATATACGAAGGTATAGTGGACTCATGTGGAATAACTTTGGGGTTTATGGAGTTGGATGCACAAGCAGTATTCCCGCTTAGTACAGGTGAAGGCTAGCAAAAGACTAGGAAGCGACCAGCTAGAGAGTGATAATAGTCATGAACATGCATTAAAATTAATCAACACCGAATGCAAGCATGAGTAGGATATAATCCACCATGAACATAAATATCGTGAAGGCTATATTGATTTTGTTTCAACTACATGCGTGAACATGTGCCAAGTCAAGTCACTTAAATCATTCAGAGGAGGATACCACCCTATCATACCACATCACAACCATTTTAATAGCATGTTTGCATGCAAGGTAAACCATTATAACTCATAGCTAATCAAGCATGGCACAAGAAACTATGATCTCCAGTTGTCATTGCAAACATGTTTATTCATAATAAGCTGAATCAGGAACGATGAACTAATCATATTTACAAAAACAAAAGAGGTCGAGTTCATACCAGCTTTTCTCATCTCCGCCAGTCCATCATATATCGTCATAATTGCCTATCACTTGCATGACCGAATGATGTGAATAATAATAGTAGTGCACGTGCATTAGACTGAGCTGGAATCTGCAAGCATTCAATAAACAGGAGAAGACAAGGCAATATGGGCTCTTTTGTCAGATCAACAATAATGCATATAAGAGCTACTTCAACAATTTAATTATGGTCTTCTCCTATCGACCCCAAAAGAGAAGAAAAGAAATAAAACTATTTACACGGGAAAGCTCCCAACAAGCAAAAGAAGAACAGGAAATCTTTTTGGGTTTTCTTTTTAATTACTACTACAAGCATGGAAAGTAAACTAATTAAAAGCTACAACTAATTTTTTTTGGTTTTTCTTAAGTTTTATTAAACACACAAGAAGAAAGCATAAAGAGGAAAATAAACTAGCATGGATGATACAATGAAAAAGTATGAGCACCGACATCTAGCAATGGGTGTGTGAACATAAATGTAATGTCAGTGGGAAATACGTACTCCCCCAAGCTTAGGCTTTTGGCTTAAGTTGGTCTATGGCCACGGCTGGCCTGGCGGATATCCATAATAGTAGTTGGGGTCGTACTGCGATGAAGAAGACTCTGATTGCCACTGGTTGGCAATCATCTCCGGATCCCACTGGTAATTAGACTGTCGTGGAGGATCAACTGGTGGTTCCGACTCTGGCTCTGTGGCTGGTGCAGGGTTCCGGTAGGCGTGAATGTCCTCCGGCGAGACGAGGTACTGGCCTGCAGATAAATCAAACAAGGAAGGAGCAGGCAAGGTAATAGTCTCCAGATGATATTTATCAAAGAACAATTTGTATTTAAGCCCCCCTTCCCTATTCTTTATAATGAAATCATGTGCTACCATACTCTTATAATCTAAATAAACACGAGGCAACAATTTTTCTTCCTTCTCATAATGCCTAATAGGTATGTTAAAATGTGCAGCTAGGCGTGAAGCATAGATACCCCCAAAGATAGGGCCCTTTGTACGGTTCAGACTCAACCGTTTAGCAATAATACCGCCCATACTCAAAGATTTATCACAGAATAACCCGTGGAACAAAATAATAATATCACGAACACTAAGGTTTCCACATTTTCCGCGACCAATTAAGCAACGACTAGAAAATATTGCAAAGTAGTGTAAAACAGGAAAATGTATGCTAGTGATTCGTGCATCGGAAACCTTCCTTGTTTCCCCTACGGTGATGGTATCAATAAACCCATCCACATCGTCACGATGTGGTTCCTCTATTTTGCCCTCGAAAGGGATCAAACAAACCCGACAAAAATCATAAAGTGACATCTTCTTAACCACATCATATAAATGAAACTCTACTGAAGGAGGTGATTCCCTAGGATAATAGTAGAAGTTTTGCAGAAAAGTATTGGTGAGTAAGAGATATTGTTCGCGTTGGTCGTGGAGGAAGTCGGTGAGGCCTGCATTCTTAGCCAATTCATAAAAATCCTCATAAATCTCGGTTGCTCTCAAGAATTCATCGGAGGGCCATTCACGTGGCCTAACCTCCGAGGTGCGAGGCAAATTATATTTGGGCTTTTGTGCCTCTTCATTTTGCTTTTCCCTTGAGCTTCGGCTCGATGAGCCCCTCAAAAATCTCTTTATCATTTTCTGAAAAATTCTGAAATTTTTAGTAACTTCAAAATAAAAGTGAACCAAACTCAATAATATTTATAGCAACTACTCCTACAAGTGCCTAGAGCCTATGTCATGCATCAAAACTACTTGGAACCATATAAATTTGACATGCAAGCTCAAGAACATGGTCACCTAGGCAGCACAAATTTGCAATGAATAAAGCACTAGAACAAAAACTAATTGGACCAATGGAGGAGTCACATACCAAGGAACAATCTCCCCAAGCAGTTTTGTCAGAGGTGCTTTGAGCATGGAGATCGAAAATGGCAGCTAAATGAGCTTGGACTCGGGTTTGAGCCGGTTATTCGTGTTTGTGGGAGGAAGAAGGAGTGTGTGGGTGGGTGAAAGAATGAGTGGAGGAGGGCCACCGTGGGCCCACGAGGCAGGGGGGCGCGCCCAGGGGGGTAGGGCGCGCCCCTGACCCTCGTGGCCAGGTGCCAGCTCCTCCTGCTGTGTTCTCAGTGCCAAATATTCCCAAATATTCCAGAAAAACCATATTTAAATTCCAGGGCATTTGGAGAACTTTTATTTTCGGGGTATTTTTATATTGCGCGGATAAATCAGATAACAGACAAAAAAAATACTATTTTTATTTTATTTAATATAAATAACAGAAAGTAAAATGGGATACAGAAGGTTGTGCCTTCTAGTTTCATCCATCTCATGCTCATCAAAAGGAATCCACTAACAAGGTTGATCAAGTCTTGTTAACGAACTCATTCCGAATAACATGGAACCAGAGAAATTTCGAATAACACTATGTTACCTCAACGGGGATATGCACATCCCCAATAATAAGAATATCATATTTCTTCTTAACAGTGGGAAGAGGAAATTCAAAACCTCCAAAAATAATCGATGGAATTTTTCCAATAGAATTGATACTGTGGACTTGAGGTTGTTTCCTCGAAAAGTGTACCGTATGTTCATTACCATTAATATGAAAAGTGACATTGCCTTTAGTGCAATCAATAAAAGCCCCTGCAGTATTCAAAAAGGGTCTTCCAAGAATAATAGACATACTATCGTCCTCGGGAATATCAAGAATAACAAAGTCCGTTAAAATAGTAACGTTTGCAACTATAACAGGCACATCCTCACAAATACCGACATGTATAGCAGTTTATTTATCACCCATTTGCAAAGATATTTCGGTAGGTTTCAACTTATTCAAATCAAGTCTACGATATAAATAGAGAGGCATAACACTAACACCGGCTCCAAGATCACGTAAAGCAGTTTTAACATAGTTTGTTTTAATGGAGCATGGTATAGTGGGTACTCCTGGATCTCCAAGTTTCTTCGGTATTCCACCCTCAAAAGTATAATTAGCAAGCATGGTGGAAATTTCAGCTTCCGGTATCTTTCTTTTATTTGTAACAATATCTTTCATATACTTAGCATAAGGATTCATTTTGAGCATATCAGTTAATCGCATACGCAAAAAGATAGGTCTAATCATTTCAGCAAAGCACTCAAAATCCTCATCATCCTTTTTCTTGGATGGTTTGGGAGGAAAAGGCATGGGTTTCTGAACCCAAGGCTCTTTTTCCTTACTGTGTTTCCTAGCAACAAAGTCTTTCTTATCATAATGTTGATTCTTTGATTGTGGGTTATCAAGATCAACAGCATGTTCAATTTCTATATCATTATCATTACTAGGTTGAGCATCATCATGAACATTATGATTAACATTATCACTAGTTTCAGGTTCATTACCAGATTTTGTTTCAGCATCAGAAATAGAAATATCATTTGGATTCTCAGGTGTTTCAGTAATAGGTTCACTAGAAGCATGCAAAGTCCTATCATTTTTCTTTTTCTTCCTTTTAGAAGGACTAGGTGCATCCACATTATTTCTCTGAGAATCTTGCTCAATTCTCTTAGGATGGCCTTCAGGATACAAAGGTTCCTGAGTCATTTTACCACCTCTAGTCATAACTCTAACAACATTATCATTATTCTTACTATTCAATTCATTGAGCAAATCATTTTGAGCTTTAAGTACTTGTTCTACTTGAGTGGTAACCATAGAAGCATGTTTACTAATAAGTTTAAGTTCACCTTTGACATTAGCCATATAATCACCCAAGTGCTCAAGCATATTTGAATTGTATTTCAATTGTCTACCAAAATAAGCATTAAAGTCTTCTTGCTTAGCCATTAATTTATCAAACTCATCTAAGCATGGGCTAGCAAATTTAGTAAATGGGATTTCAGCTTCATCATATCTACAGAGAGAATTTACCTTTAATACCTGTGTCGGGTTATCAAGACCATGAGTTTCTTCAATAGGTAATGGATTAGGATCATATGTTTCTTCAACAGGCGGTAAATTAAGACCGTGTATTTCTTCAATAGGAGGTAAATTCTTAACATCTTCAGCTTTAATACCTTTTTCTTTCATAGATTTCTTTGCCTCTTGCATATCTTCAGGACTGAGAAATAGAATACCCCTCTTCTTCAGAGTTGGTTTAGGAATAGGCTCAGGAACTGGCTCAGGAGGTGTCCAATTATTTTCATTTGTCAACATATTATTCAATAGAATTTCAGTTTCATCTGGTGTTCTTTCCCTGAAAACAGAACCAGCACAACTATCCAGGTAATCTGTGGAGGCATCGGTTAGTCCATTATAAAAGATATCAAGTATTTCATTTTTCTTAAGAGGATGATCAGGCAAAGCATTAAGTAACTTGAGAAGCCTCCCCCAAGCTTGTGGGAGACTCTCTTCTTCAATTTGCACAAAATTATATATATCCCTCAAAGCAGCTTGTTTCTTATGAGCAGGGAAATATTTAGCAGAGAAGTAATAAATCATATCCTGGGGACTACGCACACAGCCAGGATCAAGAGAATTAAACCATATCTTAGCATCACCCTTTAATGAGAATGGAAATATTTTCAGGATATAAAAGTAATGAGTTCTCTCATCATTAGTGAACAGGGTAGCTATATCATTTAATTTAGTAAGATGTGCCACAACAGTTTCAGATTCATAGCCATGAAAAGAATCAGATTCAACCAAAGTAATTATATCAGGATCAACAAAGAATTCATAATCCTTATCGGTAACACAGATAGGTGAAGTAGCAGAAGCAGGTTTAGGTGTCGCAAGCTTACTCAAAACAGAAGGTGAATCAAGTGTAGAGCTAGATGGCAGTTCCTTACCTCCCCTCGTAGTTGAGTGATAAATAATTGTTTTTGGATATCTCAAGTTCTTCATAATGATAAACAGATATAAATCCCAAGTGACTCAAAGAATACAGCTATGCTCCCCGGCAACGGCGCTAGAAAATAGTCTTGATAACCCACAAGTATAGGGGATCGCAATAGTTTGCGAGGGTAGAGTATTCAACCCAAATTTATTGATTGGACACAAGGGGAGCCAAAGAATATTCTCAAGTATTAGCAGTTGATTTCTCAATTTAACCACACCTGGAAACTTAATATCTGCAGCAAACTATTTAGTAGCAAAGTAATATGATAGTAGTGGTAACGGTGGCAAAAGGTAATAGTAGCAAAAGTAGTGTTTTTGGTATTTTGTAATGATGATAGCTATAGCAACTGAAAAGTAAATAAGCGAAGAACAATATATGGAAAGCTCATAGGCAATGGATCAGTGATGGAGAATTATGCCGGATGCGGTTCATCATGTAACAGTCATAACCTAGGGTGACACAGAACTAGCTCCAGTTCATCAATGTAATGTAGGCATGTATTCCAAATATAGTCATACGTGCTTATGGAAAAGAACTTGCATGACATCTTTTGTCCTACCCTCCCGTGGCAGCGGGGTCCTAACGGAAACTAAGGGATATTAAGGCCTCCTTTTAATAGAGTACCGGAACAAAGCATTAGCACATAGTGAATACATGAACTCCTCAAACTACGGTCATCACCGGTAAGTATCCCGATTATTGTCACTTCGGGGTTAACGGATCATAACACATAATAGGTGACTATAGACTTGCAAGATACGATCAATAACTCTCATATATTGATGAAAACATAATAGGTTCAGATCTAAAATCATGGCACTCGGGCCCTAGTGACAAGCATTAAGCATAGCAAAGTCATAGCAACATCAATCTCAGAATATAGTGGATACTAGGGATCAAACCATAACAAAACTAACTCGATTACATGATAGATCCCATCCAACCCATCACCGTCCAGCAAGCCTACGATGGAATTACTCACGCACGGCGGTGAGCATCATGAAATTGGTGGTGGAGGATGGTTGATGATGACGATGGCGACGGATTCCCCTCTCCGGAGCCCCGAACGGACTCCACATCAGCGCTCCCGAGAGGTTTTAGGGCTTGGCAGTGGTTCCGTATCGTGAAACGCGATTGTCGGTGTCAAAACCGGCGGATCTCAGGTAGGGGTTTCTGGAAACTGTGCGTCTAAGGCGGATGGTAACAGGAGGCAGGGGACACGATGTTTTACCCAGGTTCGGGCCCTCTTGATGGAGGTAAGACCCTATGTCCTGCTTGATTATTCTTGATAATATGAGTAGTACAAGAGTTGATCTACCACGAGATCAGAGAGGCTAAACCTAGAAGCTAGCCTATGGTATGATTGTATGTTGTCCTACGGACTAAAACCCTCCGGTTTATATAGACACCGGCGGGGGCTAGGGTTACACAAGGTCGGTTATAAAGGAGGAGATATACATATCCGTATTGCGTAGCTTGCCTTCCACGCCAAGTAGAGTCCCATCCGGACACGGGACGACATCTTCAATCTTGTGTCTTCATAGTCCAACAGTCCGGCCAAAGAATATAGTCCGGCTGTCCGGAGACCCCCTAATCCAGGACTCCCTTAGTAGCCCCTGAACCAGGCTTCAATGATGATGAGTCCGACGCGCAGTGTTGTCTTCAGCATTGCAAGGCGGGTTCCTCTCCAAATTTCGAACATTTGTCAAGTAGTGTCCGGTACCATAAATGTTGGGCTTCTTGGCTTCCGCGCCCAATAAGGGCTATCTTCCACGTGTTGAGTGAATACGAGGAGCCAGGGCATTTTTACATTCGCCCCCCTATCCAGATAAATAAATTTACTATTAAAGGGATGGGGATTCTTAGATCCAATCCACACCATCCTCCCCCAGCGAGAATTCCTCGGAGCACGCTTCGGAAAGATCCACTCCAGCATGGCTGACCTCCGCAGCTCCTCCTCCCGCCCCCGTAGCCCTAAGCCCGGTGATTGGGAGAGGTGTTCCGTCCCACACAGTCAATTAGTCGAGCTGCAGACCAAGGGATTTCTCCCTACAGCGTATATGGTTCCTGTCCGAGCCGGGCTCGCCACCTACAATGGCGGGGAGCAAGCGGAGAGCTTCCCCAGCCCCTCGACGGGGGAGCGGGTATGCCTTGTTCCTTACTTATTAAGGGGACTCGGATTTCCAATTCATCCGTTCCTCCGCGGGCTCCTGGAGTTTTACGGCCTCCAACTGCATAATTTCACCCCTGCTTCCATTTTACACATCGCCGGCTATGTTGCCCTCTGCGAGTTATTCCTGGGCTGCGAGGCTCATTTCGAGCTATGGAAAAGGTTATTTTGCCTCGTCCCTCGCACACAGAAGGGGTCACTTTATCTAGTGGGCGGAGCCGACATATGGCGCATCACCGAAACCGGATACCTGTCTGGTACTCAGAAGAAGACGTCCGAAGACTGACCTTCGGAATGGTTTTATATGGAGGACGTCCCCCTTTTGGACCCTGTTCGGTGGGGTCTTCCTGAGTTCAGCAATGCTCCTCTGAAGAAACGCCGAAGTTGGCACCCACGGAGCCCCCAGGAGGAAGACAACGGAGAAGTCCTTTACCTGATGAACGGGATTAAAGCGCTGGCTCAATCAGGATTGACAGTAATCGAGGTTATGTCAATATGCATAATGCGGGGAGTGCAACCACTTCAATATCGAGGGCACCCCCTGTGGTGTTTTAACGGGGAAGATGACGTCACCCGTTGCGGGCGTAAGGGTCCAGAAAACGCTGCCGCTTTAGCAAAAATTATGTCCGAATTGTTCAAGGGGGAGGAAGAGGAGTTCATCCGCATCAAGCCACGGGATGGATTCTCCATGTACAACCCTCCAAGCTGGGTGAGTTATATATCCTTACTCCCATTCTTCCCGCATTCTTTGTCGTAGGTACTCGCCTTGCCATTTTGTGGCAGGAACTGCGAAAAGCCATAAGGGAGGTCAGCAGCCCATCTCCACAACCAGAGGACCCTGACCGGGCCCTCGGTCCCGAACTCGAAGAAATCCAAACATATTCGTGGAGCTGATAGACCGACAGTTCTATCAATTAAGCTATGATGACGCCATGGTGGCCATTACGGCCGACTATCCCGGACTGCTTCCTGCGTCGCACGTAAGAAAAAACAAAAATCCCAACTCCAAAAACTAGGATCCCCTTTTAGATACTTCATCTACCATATACATATGGTGTTTTTACAGGGAAGGCATTAGGGACGCCATGCCGAACCCGCAGCAACTCGCCAACAAGAGGCACCAAGGCCGGGCAGGCCAAAAAGGAAGGCGGTCAGGACGGAGATGCTGGAGCAGAGGTATGATAGAAACCCCGCTCCGTGGTTGTCATCTTTCTTGAAATTAATGACATCCATGTTTCTTTAACAGAAAAAACACTCGCCGGAATATGTCCGGTGAGGCTGCCGATCACGCTTCCACTAGTCGGGCTCCAGAACTGGACATAGAGGCGGAAGCCGACATGGGGCGAACGCCGGATACTCCCCCTACAGAGGATGCAGATAGGCTATCCGCTAAAAATTCAGAAGTGGAGAGCGCCATGAATCATAGGCATCGCCGGGCCAGACTCCGCGACGTTTGCTTCTCACCAGAGGCATTTGGTGCCTTCAATTCTGGAGAGGCATACCTCCGTGCTGCTCAAAATGGTCTAGCCAGAGCCACGGACCAGTATGTAAAGGATGTACGGGTAAGCAAATCTAACGATTATATGTATCAGTAGCCCCTGAGACTTCAAACAGTTAGCAGAACTGATTTAAGGATCATCTTATTGTGCAGGTTCTTACAAAGAGGAATAGTCGGCTGTCACAGGAGTTGGAGGAATGCAAGACCCAACTTCGGGCCGCTGTTGCTGCATTGAAGGAACCTAAAAATTCCCCATCTATTAACATTTCTTTCAAAGAATGATAGGTACCATATAGCGTGCGACATGGCTGCAGATCTAATAATAGATGTTGCAGATGAATCCGGAGAGAATCCGGAGGCGCAGCACGCCGTACGACAGCTAAAGGCTGGCGAACGCATGCTGACTGAGGTCAGGCGGGAGAAAAACAATCTCCAAGATGCCAATACCAAGCTAAGCGTGTAACTAAAAGATGTTTGAGCCCAGCTTGCGGACTCCGAGAAGGAGAATAAGCGGCTTTGACGCGGCATATTCAGTAAGTGCTTGAATGAACCCTTAATAAAGGGGACAGCGGAGAAGCTGGCTAACAGAGTTATGTCTGCAGGTATGTTGACGCGTCGTCCCGCGGAGGAGATGCCCGGGTCTGCGGGTGATCTTCTATCCGAGCTCTCACAACTAAATGAACAAGTTCGGCAGGTGATGCAAGGTATTGCCCAGGCCTTGTGGCCATCCGTCTCCCTGCCAGAAGGCGCTGGAGAGCTTGTGTAGAAGCTCAAGGGAGCACGGCAGCGCTTCCGATTATGGAAGATATCTACCTGCCGTCAAGGTGCCAAGGAAGCCTGGGCCATGGTGAAGACGCGGTATACCAAGGCTGACCCAAATCACATGGCCGAGGTCGGACCTATGGGGCCCGACGGGAAAGAGATCCCCATTAGCTTAGTCTATGGGCAAGTAGAATTAGCCGCAAAGTATTCCCAACAGGATTTTAGGCTAGACCGTCTGTTGGATGGTATAGAAGAGGAATTTAGTCAGTCTACATGACTATGTAATTAAAGTGACATGTATAATGCCTTCTAGCCAGATTGTAGATCATTTTTCATGGCGGACCTTTTCGCTTCAACCTCGGGACCCGATAGTCTGGAGTGTATCCGAATACCCGCTCAGTTATATAAGAACCGGGGTATGCGTGGAGACCAGGCGTAGGGGTCATTAGTGCTTGAACAGACAAGTGCCCAACTAGTTATGTTATATTACATTGGTAGTAAGAAACATCTTCCAGGGAGAATAGTTCCATTAAGGGTTCCTTTCCCTGGGTACGCATGCCCTAAAGTGCATGTCCGGACTGCGAGAGGAAACACAGGAAAAAACATCTGGGGGCACATATGGAAAATAAATAAAAATCATCTTTTGTTCACCGACCGAATATTCTCTTAAGAACGCTAGCTTTCGGCTTCCCCCAGTCTGAGGTACACATCCGGCTGACCAGAGGTGCTCCCCTTATGCTATAGCCGAATTAACGGGAACATAGGGCATAAATACAAGAGCTAGGCAACCCAGCTTGGCCAAAACTTAAGTCATATCGATGCATATAATGGCGAAGAAAAGGTACATGCGGAAGAATAACACATGTGCTGGGCATGAAGCCCAGATAGATAATTAAGCTTTTGTGTAAGAAGCCCCCAGGTAAAATGAGCGCGGTTAGCGCATCTATAGTGTGCAAGCGAGGCACAAGTTGGTCCTTGAAGGCCTTGAGAAAGAATAAACGAAAGAAAGAGAAAAAAGATAGATAATATATATTCAAAAAATGGACAGAGGAAGGAGACGAACATAGAGTCCGGCGCTAGGCGTAGAATCTTTGGAGCCTGGCTGCATTCCATGGATTCGGCTCAAGTCGATTATTCGATGCATCCCGCAGACGGTACGCTCCACTGGTCAGAACTTGGTCAATAATGAAGGGACCTTCCCATTTGGGCTCGAGCTTGGTCTTTTTCTTCTCCGGCAGGCGTAGAACTAACTCACCAATGTTATAAGTTTTGGCCCGTACTTCTCAGCTTCGGTATCTGCGAGCTTGTTGCTGATAGAATGAGGAATGGGATTTTGCCACATCGCGCTCCTCCTCCAGGGTGTCCAGACTGTCCTGCCGATCGAGCTCGGCTTCTCTTTCTTCGTACATGCGCACGCGAGGTGAGTCATGAATTATGTCGCAGGGCAGAACTGCCTCTGCGCCGTACACCATAAAGAAGGGTGTATATCTGGTACTACGATTCGGCGTGGTCCGCAACCTCTAGAGTATGTAGTCGAGCTCCTCTATCCAGTGCGTGTTAGACTCCGTTAAGGACCGCACTAATCTGGGTTTAATGTCGCTCATGATAAGACCATTTGCTCGCTCAACTTGGCCGTTGGTTTGTGGGTGATAGACGGAAGCATAATCGAGCTTGATGCCCATGTTGTTGCACCAGAGTTTTACCTCATCGGCCGTGAAGTTCGTGTCGTTGTCAGTGATGATGCTGTGGGGGACGCCATAACGGTGTACAACCCCGGATATGAAGTCTATCACTGGTCCAGATTCGGCTGTTTAATAGGTTTGGCTTCTATCCATTTGGTGAATTTATCCACCATGATCAGTAAGTATTTTTTTCTTATGGGTTCGCCCCTTAAGGGGTCCGACCATGTCAAGCCCCCAGACCGCAAAGGGCCAGGTGATGGGGATTGTTTGGAGGGTAGTGGGTGGCATGTGGCTTTGGTTTGCAAAAAGCTGGCAACCGGCGCAGCGTTGGACCAAGTCCTGTGCGTCTGCCCGGGTCGTCGGCCAATAAAACCCTGTACGGAAGGCCTTCCTTACGAGGGCCCGGGCTGCGGCGTGGTCGCCTCCGAGTCCGGCGTGAATTTCTACCAAAAGCTTCCGCCCTTCCTCTTCGGAGATGCACCTTTGAAGGACTCCGGTAGTGCTTATTTTATACATCTCTCCCTCGTGGACCCTGTAGGCTTTAGATCGCCGCACTATGCAGTGTGCCTCATTTTGGACCTCGGGGAGTTCCTGCCTAGTTAGGTAGGACCGAAATGGTTCTGTCCATAGGGCAATGATGGCCATTATTATGTGGGCTGAAGGTGTTATTTCGGTGGTGGAGCCTCCGATTATGTCAGAGTGTTCGGTATCGGGCATTTTGGCCGGGTCCGGACTATTGTTACCGGTGTCCCCTTCCCATACTACGGATGGCTTAAACAACCTCTCCAAAAAGATGTTGGCGGGACCGCATCGCGTTTTGCGCCAATGCGGGCGAGGATATCCGCCGCCTGATTGTTTTCCCGAGCCACATGGTGAAATTCGAGCCCCTCGAACCGAGCTGACATCTTTAGGACGGCGTTTAGATAGGCCGCCATCTTTGGATCCTTGGCATCGAAGTCTCCATTTATTTGGGATATTGCGAGGTCCGAATCCCCACGCACCTCCAGGCGTTGAATGCCCATGGAAACTGCCATCCGAAGACCATGTAATAGGGCTTCGTATTCGGTTGTGTTGTTGGAGTCTGTATATAGTATCTGCAGTACGTATTGAACTGTATCTCCGGTTGGGGACGTCAGGACGACGCCAGCCCCCAGACCAGCCAGCATTTTAGAGCCGTCGAAGTGCATGATCCAATTGGAGTATGCGCCATACTCTTTAGGGAGTTCGGCTTCCATCCATTCGGCGACAAAGTCGGCCAATACTTGCGATTTAATGGCTCGCCGAGGTTTGTATGTTATGTCGAACGGGAGGAGCTCAATGGCCCATTTGGCAATCCGTCCCGTAGCGTCGCGGTTGTTTATAATATCATTAAGTGGCACTTCCGAGGCTATTGTAATCGAACACTCTTGAAAGTAGTGTCGCAGCTTCCGGGATGCCATGAATACCGCATAGGCTATCTTTTGATAATGTGGGTACCGTGATTTGCATGGAGTGAGGATAGTGGATACATAGTATACCGGCTTTTGAAGAGGGAATTTATGTCCGTCAGCTTCTCGTTCGACGACGAGCACTGCGCTTACAACTTGATGAGTTGCCGCAATGTACAATAGCATTGGTTCGCCGATGTTTGGCGCGGCCAGGATTGGGTTGGTTGCCAGTATGGCTTTTATTTCTTCCAATCCGGCTGTGGCAGCGTCCGTCCACTCGAAGTGTTCGGTGCGCCGAAGGAGGCGATAAAGGGGTAATGCCTTTTCTCCTAAGGGGGAGATAAAGCGGCTTAGAGCCGCCACACATCCAGTTAGTTTCTGGATTTGTTTGAGGTCCGTTGGGATAGCCAACTATGACAGAGCTCAGATTTTGGTCGGATTAGCTTCAATTCCTCTACTGGAGACAATGAAGCCCAGGAGCTTTCTGGCTGGTATGCCGAAAACGCATTTTTCCGGATTGAGCTTGATGTCGTACGTTCAAAGGTCGTCGAATGTGAGCCTCAAGTCGTCTATTAGAGAGTCAACGTGTTTGGTTTTAACGACCACATCATCTACGTATGCCTCTACTGTTTTGCCGATCTGTTTCTCCAGACATGTCTGGATCATGCGCTGATATGTTGCGTCGGCGTTTTTGAGCCCAAAAGGCATTGTATTGAAACAGAAGGGGTCGTATGGTGTGATAAATGCCGTTGCGGCTTCGTCGGACTCCGCCATCTTAATTTGGTGGTAGAAGGAGTATGCATCGAGGAAACATAATGACTCGTGTCCTGCGGTAGCATCAATAATTTGATCGATGCGGGGGAGGGGGAAGGGATCCTTTGGGCAAGCCTTGTTGAGGTCCTTGAAATCGACACATAGGCGCCAGGATTTGTCCTTCTTTGGTACCATCACCAGGTTTGCTCGCCAGTCCAGGTGTTTTATTTCTCTAATGAATCCGGCCTCCAATAGCTTGCACTACAAAAAAAGGCACATCCGTGACATTTTGGGCGGAACGAAATTTTTTTTGTCATACATATGACACTTCTATGACGATAATTGTGACAAACCCCGGTGTCATCATAGATGTGGTCGGCTCCTACTTCTATGACAAAAAATCACGACAGAAAATGGGCTTTTCATCCTGGGCGGGCCGGAGACGCAGCTGCATGACATTCTTTGGGCCGTCCATGACGGAAAAAACCGTGGTAGAAGCGAGGGCGAGGAAAATTTCGGGGAGTTCCCGGTTATGGTGGGAGGTCGGGGGCCGAGCGATGCGCGTTTCTCTCATACACGTACGCACGTGTGTGCGAGGTGTTGGCTCTAACTGAACCCGAGCGAGGCGTTGGGCTCTAACTGAACCCGAGTGATTGCACTACAGGCTACGCGTTACTGAACCCGAGCGATCGATCGATGGCTGTTAACTAAACCCGATCGAGTGATTCCTTCGCTACTGCTGCTAACTGAAGCCGATCGATGCTGCCTCTGGATGAACAGTGAGTGTTGCGGGGGGGGGGGATGAATAGTTCTCGGTGGGGGTGGATGAACAGGACCCCGTGGTGTTGCCTCTGGATGAACAAGGCCCCGATCGATTGAGCCGGTTGGGGCTAGATGAACAGGACCCCGTGGAGGGCTGGATGAACAGGACCGCCCCGTGGAGGCAGTATGAACAGTAGACGGTGGAGGGCAGGATGAATAGTAGTCCATGGAGGGGTGGTTCAACAGGAGCCCGTGGAGAGGGCTGGTTGAACAATAGCTGGTGGAGTAGCGCACGGTGGAGGCTGGATGAACAGGAGCCCGTGGATGAACAGTCATAGGTGGAGGCTGGAGGAGGTCGACGGTGGATGAACAGTAGCTCGTGGAGGCTGGAGGGGGTCGACGGTGGAGATGAACAGTATCCCATGGAGTCCCATTTTGCGGTACGCCACACCCCTCCCGATGAACAGGACCCCCGTTTCGACCGTAGCGCTCCAACACAAGTCCGTTTCGTCCGTTTTGCGGTACGCCACACCCCTCCCGATCAACATGACCCCTGTTTCGACCGTAGGAGGTCCGTTTACTCCGTTTTGTGGTACGCCAGACCCATCCCGATGAACAGGATCCCGTTTCAAACGTGGTCGGTCGAACACAAGGCCGTTTCCTCCGTTTTGCCGTACGCGAGGCCTCGTTTCCATCGCCTGTTCCGTCCAAGCCCTCCCGATTAACATGACCACGCATTCCGTTCCGACCCGGCCGGTTGGCTCCCACGCGTTCCATTGCCTCCCCATGAACACGACGCATTCCGTTGCCTCCCCATGAACATGATGCATTCCGTTGCCTCCCCATGAACACGACAATGATGATGTTTCTCCATTCCGACCCAGCCATGTACACGAGCCCTGGCCGTACGTATGCGTGAGTAGGCGTTCGAGACCCCGCCCGTATGTACACATATGTGGCCGTATTTTCTTTCTTGCACCCTGGCCGCTGTACGTACGTGTAAATGCTACGTGCGCGCCTCTACTACGATACATGCGCGCCTCTACATCGACCAGTATGTACGTACACGTTCCTGACCAGAATGACAACGCTACGTACGCTTCGACCAGGTGGGTCCCGACTGTCAGGCACTTCCTTGCCTGCGAAGATGTAGCTGGTGGGTCCCACAAGTTAGGGGGTGAATCGTTTTTTTGCCCGGACACACTTCCTTGCGTGCGAAGATGTAGCTGGTGGGTCCCAGCTGTTAGGGGGAAACATTTTTTTGCGAAATACGGTGGCCCGTTCGGTGGGTCTCGCTGTCAGGTGGAGGAATAATTATTTTGCACGTAATAAGGAGGCACTTCCTTGCTGCGGCCATGGACCCAACTGTCAGCCTCTCCACGTACAGTCCACGTCCGATGGAAGCCGTTCCTTGACCACGTTGACCACGCCGTACCGAGAGCACCAGGGCGGTGGACGACGGTGGGGCCTAGGAAGGGGACGACGCGGAGCCGGGGAAGACGCGACAGTGGATGCCCACGCGTAGTGGAGTACGAGGGTTCACTGGTTCGCTACGGTGTGAGGCTGCCATCACCGCAGAATAACAGGGGGTGTGGGTGAGTAGAGGGATGGCCTAGCCAGTGGTGGGAGTAGTAGGGGGCGGAGAGGCCTCCGCCGCATCGCAGCCGGCCACGGGAGGTTAGAGCACGAGGCACGACTGGCGCTGGTTTGGGCGGCTGGAGCAAGAAGACCAGAGGTTGAAGAAGCACTACGGCCGTTGGATGGACATTATACGGTCACTAGAGCTAGAATCATGCATATTGACTAAGTTGACAAAGCCCTCCGTCCCCGTCAACTTAGTAGACCCACAAGTCAGCTTGCCACTATACTGGGTCCCAGCTAACAGGGGGAGTATTCATTTTTTTGTGCATAATAAGGAGGCACTTCCTTGCGTGCGAAGATATAGCTGGTGGGTCCGAGCTGTCAGCGGCGGTAACGTTTTTTTTGCGAAATATAGAGGCCCTTTCGGTGGGTCCCTGATGTCAGGTGGAGGAATCATTATTTTGCACATAATAAGGAGGCATTTCCTTGTGTGTGACTGTGGACCCAGCTGTCGGCCTCTCCACGTAAAGTCCACTTCAGATGCATGTCGGTCGTTGACCATGTTGACCAGCCGCGCCGAGAGCACCAAGGCGGTGGACGATGGCAAGGCCTAGGAAGGGAACGACACGGAGGTAGGGAAGACTCGGCAGTTGTTTCCCACGCGGAGGGGAGTACGACTGTACGAGGGTTTACTGGTTCGTCTGCCGTCGCCGGAGAATAGCAGCAGGTGTGGGTGAGTAGAGGGATGGCTAGGCCAGCGATGGGAGTATGGTGGGGCGGTGAGGCCTGTGCGGTAGCAGAGCCAGCCGCGGGTAGGAGGGAGCAGGCAGTCCCGCCGGCGCCTGTTTGAGCGGCTGGAGCAGGAAGATCAGAGATTGAAGAAGCACGACGGCCGTTGGATGGCCATCCAACAGTCACTGCTTGTGCGTCAACCTTTTTTTAGGAAAGCCTCAAATCTGTGGAAAATAGCATACAACCGATCTACCATTATTTCTAATAATTTACAGCCCATTTGCTAATTATTAAGGGTTTTTTGGAGCCCATATTCTTTTTGTTAGCATTACAGCCCATATTGTGGCCAGGGTTAAAAAATTATATGAAGTTTTGCATATTTTGGTGCGGTCTGAACTGTTTTTAATGCCAAAATTTCGACTCACATTCAAACTGATTTTAAAAATAAATGTATATCAATATAAAATCCAACAAATTCTCCACGCATAAAAATTAATGTAATTTCAAATCTCGAAATGAAAAAAAAGATATTTGAAACTAATTGCCGGTTTGATGTGTTTTAAAAATGTACAGCCCATTTATCATTATTGATGGGCCATTTTCTCGGCCAGCCGAATGAAAGCTCTCCTCGTCTTGAAAGATTTGCAGCCCAAGAGGCCTGACAAAGCGACTTACTTGGCAAATCACAAAAAAACGGGGTTGTGGCCGTGGACCCAGCTGTCAGCCTCTCCATGTACAGTACTCTTCCGATGGAATGTCGTTGACCATGTTGACCACGCCGCACCGAGAGCACCAAGGCGGTGGACGACGGCGAGGCCTAGGAAGGGGACGACGCGGAGCCGGGGAAGACGCGGCAGTGGATGCCCACGTGAAGAGGAGTACGAGGGTTCACTGGTTCGGCTGCGGTGTGAGGCTGCCGTCGCCGCAGGGCCTGGCTAGTGGTGGGAGTAGTAGGGGCGATGAGGCCTCATGAGCAGCACAGCCGGCCACTGGAGGCAGGAGCAGGCGGTCTCCCCGATGCTTGTTTGGTCGGCTGGTGCAAGAAGAGCAGTGATTGAAGAAGCAGCAGGACCGTTGGATTCAAATCCAACGGTTACTGCTGCTAGAATCGTTTGTTGACTAAGTTGACAAGCCCTGCGTACGCATCAACTTAGTAGGCCCACAGATCAGCCTCCCAGCCGGTGCGCCCCAGATGTCAGTGGGAGGAATCATTTTTTTCGCGTAATAAGGAGGCAGTTGATTGTGTGCGGCCAGGCTAGCGGAGGGAGTAGGGTGGGCCGGGGAAGCCTGCGCGGCATCACAGCGGGCCATAAGAGGAGGGAGCGTGCAGTCCCGTCGACGCTAGTTTAGGCGGCTGGAGCAGGAAGATCAGAGATTGAAGAAGCACGTCGGCCGTTGGATGGAAATCCAACACTAACTGCTGCTAGAATCGTGTGTTCACTGACAAAGCCTTGCGTAAACAAGTCATCCTCAAAATCTATGGCGTGCACAGCCCATTTGCTATTATTTTTATAATTTGTACTCATTTTCTAATTCATATAGAATTTATTGCAGCCCGTTTTCCACTTTTTAGAATTGCTGGCCATTTTCTGGTCAGTACCAGGATCAAAAAATTAACTAAATATGTGGGAAATTTTGAAACTTCGCAAATTTTTGCTAGGGAACAAAATATTCTTAATCCAAAAATTAATAGCCATACTAAAACAAATTTAAAAATAAATTAGTACTATGTCATGTTAAATCCAATGAAATACGTATAAGATATCAGTGAAGAACAAAAACAAAAAAAGAAACTTATATCCCATTTGCTATAATTTTTTGGAATTTTCAACCCCTGTTGATATTACTTTTAACAGACATTGACCATACTCTTAAGCCAGGCCGGAATGCATCCCTCCTCGGCTTGAAAGATTTGCAACCCAGTAATTCGGAGAAAACAAATAGGCCTAGCTTGGGTGTTCTTCAAAAAGAAATACTGAGCTACCTATTTTCCCAAAGAACTGGTGCATGAGCATTTAGCTGTATTTATTTATTTATTTACTTATTTATTTTTAGGGGACCATGAGCATGTACCTGGGCCGGATTCATGTGAGAGCCTCCCTTCCAGTTAATTATGGGCTTCTCTATTGGGCCTTCATCAGTGGGCTGCATGTTATCAACAAGTGGAAAATGTGTTCCAAGTTTCAAAAAAAATGTGTTTCATACAATAAAAAGTATGCGCTACGTACGGTACGGGGCACTAAAGGATCGAACCGTGCAACGACTTCCAAAACATTGTGTTTTTCATTCTAACAACACATTTATTCAACCAATAGATGAAATATACTATTGATTGTACATTGAAAATAGTAGCAGCAGCAACCAGGGCTGGGGGTGCAACAGAAGCAGTAAGCAGGCCAGAAGAGTGAAGACGCAGCTCTCTCTTCCAAACCAAACATCAGCCATCATTACAAAAGGGCTACCAAAAAAGAACAAGTGTATGCATCAAACTAAATAAAGATCCTACTACACCAAGTGTACGCATCTAACTAACCGGCTCAGTTAGACGTTACTATTTATTAAGCTGTGGAGATTGGCTGATGGCTTGAACAAGATGGGTGCCTGACGGGGGAAACTCCAGCCAGCAGGTCGAAGTCTGATACTTGCGACCCTCTCTCCTACTTTGGGCTGCAGAGCGTGGTGGCACATATCAGGGTATGGTGCATGCAAAGGCACATGGTACGCTGTGTACACATAGTTTTGCCTGATGAACGAAACCGCGCTGCCATCATGATCCTTGCCGTCGGTTATCTCCTGGTTAATCGGATAATTCAGTACGACAAACAGAGAGCGTGTACCAAGGCTACTTACCAGCCTCCAGTCAAAAATTCCTGAAGGCCCAGACAAGCTGGGATCCTGCTCAAAGACCTTGTAGTGACCGTGATTGTATTCTGCGAAACAACACGTCCGGTACGTGCGAATGATCATCAATCTTCGGCCGTCGTCTGATCGATCTAGGAACCACCTGCAACTGCCATGCCGCTTTTCTTTGAAAGGATCTGGGATTAGGAAGGGCAGGGACACCAGGCGGCCTACAACATCATATCAAGTTGGAGTCAAATAAAAAAGGGCTCTTGGTTTAGTCAATCTTAAGAACAACATGTTATGAGCATGAATATTTTTTCAGCAAATGTTGACAGTAATATAAGCAAGCCATCATGATATCATAGGAAAGTAACATACTTTTGTAACAGCCATTTGTAGCGATGACTGGAGTAGGCCAGCAATACGTCCAGCCATAGAAGGAGTCGACAGCGTAAATGAAGCCCTTGTGTACAATGGCATCAGAGAACCATGGAGGATGTATGATCCTGCGATGGACGTGTAGATTTATCCACTTACCGCAGTGACCTATTAGATAGGCGAGACCGCAGTTGAAGAACGCAATTAGCCTGAAGTCTTTATAATTCGCAGATCTTGTGGGCACTTGGAAGATTACAACCTTGAGAAAATCAAACTTGGTATCATGTTGGCTACTGTAAGATTTCGAGTATTCTGGGCCGCGGTGCCAAAGCAGTGCAATGTTAATCGAAGGAAGGGGGATCAATCGCCGGGTGTAGACCTCGACGAGCATCCAGCTGCCGCGACCGTTGACGAGCACCATCCAAGACGTGTTCATGCCGACCCAGTACATACCATTAATGTAGTTGAGGCTGGCGGGGATCGGATCGCAGTCAAGGGGGTTGATGCTCACCACCCTACGATCGTTATGCTGCGTGACACGCCGTTTCTGAAGATCAGGCGGCATCAGCAAGCAAGGAGCTGGTTTAAAAAGCTCCGGCCTGAGGGCTTTGAGTAAACGATACAGCCCCGACGAGCACGCGGCAAGCGGCATGGTACTGAGATTGTCCACACGCGAAACAATGAGCTTGATTACCTCTGTGGGGAGCGAATTCCAGCCACTCTTTCGGCGGACGCTACTCGGTTCTGCCATTGTTAGTCCTTGGGTTTCGGACGATGGGGGGAGGCACCTTAGCGGGGATGGAAGATTGGACGAGATTATGTGCGGACAAATATGGAGAAGCGAATATGTGATGCGGGAAGTGGACAGGTGATGATGACTACAGCATGCCGCTTGACTTACGAGACACATACCAGCAGCGTAGGGTCATGTCGATGCCAGACAACTTGCTTGAGTGATCACAGTACTGGTACTCCCTACAATGCTATGCCCTAACTTGCTTGAGTAGAGTAGTAGAGTAGGACTCTGCTCTACTACTAGCACCGGAGGAGTAGTATATTCTAATCTAAAATAGTTACAAACTTCAATGCCCGAGCATGGAATGACTATGAACCGTGCTCAAAGACCATGTCTACGTGGTGTTTGGACATGGGCGACAACCTCAACGCCAACGGTGCTGCTCCCGTTGCACCGTATGTGTTTCTGTCCTTCCTGTTTGAAATCGTGGTAGAATTCATGTTTCTACTCTATATCCTACTACTATGCTAGTCCACATGATTAGTTGCGAATGACGACTTCTTCCCCGACCTCGGAAACCTCATCCTCGACGACATGGGCGACAATGTCAACGCCGACAACCAGTGAGATACAGGGTGTAGGAAGCCGTTTGGAAATTTGCATGCCTTTCCAACCAGTGAGATACTCCGTACAAAGTACGACAGAGAAATAACCACAGAGAAGGAAGCTAAAAGTAAACAATCAAATGAGCATTTTTGCATTTGTTTTGCATTGAATCGTTTCACAAGCTTGACTAGTGCTGTTTTACTACTTTTACAAAAACCGCATCGTAATGTTAAAACGTGCATGTGCACGTACATAAGTAATAGTAGTACTCCCTCCGTCTAGGTGTATAAGTCTTCCCTCCTTCTTGGTCACGGTGCACAACCGAAGATGACTTATTGACCTAGACGGAGGGAGTAGCACAGTCTGCAAGCATATATCGACAGAGACGTGTAGTGCGATAGTATATAGTAAAGTTTGTGCTATATGCATGTACTTGCAAAATGCGTATGAATACACAAGGTTTCCAAACTTTCCCTTTTACATACTTAATTAAGGACGCTAAAAATTCCTGAACATTCGGGATTTATCATTTGCGTCCCAAAACTAATGAGATCGCCTTACGAAACAAAAATTATACTCCTCCTAAAAGCCACGGCGCTCGCAGGAGCGCTTGCGGCGCGCCACGAGTGCCCTGGTGCGCGGCCATTTCCCAGCGCGCCGACACAACGCCTCTTCCTCAGCCTCGCAACTCGCGAGGTGCTGATTGGCGGCTTGCCGGCGGGCGAGCGCGATCTCACCGGTGTGGTGATCCGGTGCCAACAGGTACTCCTCCTTGCTGGAAGCGTGCACCCGTTCCACATACCGCCAAGCGTAGATGAGGCGCTTGGGCCCGACTGCACTCAGGGCGTCGGCACGAGCATCCTCCGCCACCCTCACGGCCGTCGCACAAGCCTTCTGCCAAAGAGCCAATTGCCTGACTCTCTCGGACACAACATAGGCCTCCCAGGCAGCCTATTCCGCGGTGCGCTTCTCTTCCTCGGCCGTCTTCTCCGCCTCTATTTTGGCGCGCTCTGCTGGAGACAAAGCCTCCCACAAGGTGACATCCATTTCTTTCCAAATCTCCTCAAGGCTGGGGGGGGGGGCTCGGCAGGCGGCGCGGCGTTCTCCTCGTAGCGGGGAGCCGATGCGTCCTTTGACACGCGTGCTGGCGAGATTGGGAACGCCGACACGTCCACCTCAACGTGTCGCAGCGAGGAGGGGAACGCCGATGCGTCCTCCTCGACTAGTGCCTGCGAGGAACGGAATAGCGATGTGTCGCGTAGCGGCAAGGAGCGGAACACCGACGCGTCCTCCTCGACTAGTGGCGGTGAGGAACGGAACGGCGATGTGTGACCTTTCGTGCGATGCAGCGAGGGGCTCCTAGGGCTTGGGAGGGGTGATGCCATGGTAGTCGACGTGAGAGGGAGGGGAGGAGATAGTGATGAACGTGAACGTGAGGGGGAGGAGATAGCGATGTCGTGGGAGGCGCAGTATTTATAGCGAGCAATGGCACACCTACGTAAGATATGGACTGAGCTGCACTGACTTAACTGCCGGTCCAGTTGCGTCATTGAGATGTGGGCCAGACCCCTGTTGGGCCCATATGTCAGTGACCGAATGCACCTGCAGTTAAGTAACAACTATGTGGGCATATTTGTTGGAGTAAATTACGGGGGAGCGAAGGGGTGGAAATATTGCTGGTCACAACGGATTGGACGAGCGTGGGGGGAGGAGAGTCATGCATGCTGTCAGAGTAATGGGCCACGGGTAGGCTAACCCGAGTCCCAGAACCTTTCAAGACATCGGGGTAGGCCGCGCCCCTCAAGACCCCAGGACAAAGAGTCGCCTTCTGAGGAGTCGGCGGCAAGGCCACCGACTAGCCACTCACGGCCGAGTCCCAAGGACGACTTCAGGATGAACCGACTCCTGACTGACGACTTCCCAAGAAGCCGGCCTTGGGGAGTCGACCCGTGACTCCAGCGAAACCCCATGTCCTCATCAAGAGGGACAGGACAAGGGAGTGGCTACAGTGAAGACTGCTCCCACCACTTTCCAAAGGCAAGCAAGGTCACAGTACGCCGTATCCGCGGAGATCTCCATGCGGCGTGGCACTATTGCCATGCTGGCCCTGACATCAGCACCGGTGGACTGAATCCTGCGCCCACGATGACGTGTCTGTACGACCTTTGGGCGGCGGGTCCCACAGGCCAGCGGAATCCCAGAAAACGACAAGTGCGCCACAAGTTGGACCCATCGGGAGTCGGCCCCCGAGAGTCAGCTGGCTCCTCCCTCGAGGCCCACGTGCCATTAACCAGATGTGACGGAGAGTGGCAATAGTGATCGCCCGCCGGGCGGCGGGGCTGTTGCCGCGACTCCATGACAAAGCCCGCGTCATTAGAAGCACAGCTACAGTAATCAGCAGCTGGCAAGACCCGCCCGCGGCGGACGCGGCCAGTCGGCTCTGTACCGGGCCAGTCAGCGGGGCCCACCAGTCGGCGGGCCCCAGCAGTCGGCGGAGAAGACGGAGGCCGGAGGCACTGACGGCTGGGCTCGCGTCCAGCCGGATTACCATTGTACCCCTGGGGGGTAGGCCTATATAAACCCCCCAGGGCACCCATGCAAAGGGTTGGAATCCATTAGCACTAGACCAGACCATACAGGAAGGAGAGAGCTAGCCTTGCCTTCTCCTACCTCCAGGAAACAGCTCAAGGAGCAATCGTGTAAACACTTTGCCATAGTGATCATGCGGAGACCCCGTAGAGCAGCAGTAGGGGTATTATCTCCCCGGAGAGCCCTGAAGCTGGGTAAGATTCGCCGGCGTGCATGTCTACGCCTCATCCCGTTTCCAAGCACCGGCGACGTTCTACTCGCCCCCACCATGATAAGCCATCCTTTGGCATATGTCGCACCCAACCCCCGACATTTGGCGCCCACCATGGGGCCTGGTGCACCGTCGTCCAGAGACCTGTTCTGGACGGGAACCCTTTTCCTCCCTGGCGAGCGCAGCCAGCCAGGCACACCAGACGGAGTTTGCGCCGACACGCTGCACGGCGTTGAGATCGCCTGCGCAGCTAGCCGCCTCGCCGAACTTGTCGGCGAGGTTCGCATCTCCGATGAACCTGCATCCGACGCATGCACGGGCGGCTCCGAGAGCCTCCTCGCGGGCCTCCTCGATCAACTCCACGTCGCTGGCGAGCCTGCCATGGACTTGGAGTCTGTAGGTTCCACTGACCCGATGCTGGTCAACTCCGACACCACGTCGCTCGACCCGTTCCCCACTAATGTGGTGGTGTACTATGAGCCTCTCCCTCGTGCGGAGAGCGGCGGAAGCACCGTCACCGAGGTGCTCGTCATCAGTCATGACGAGTTCCCCGGCGGAGGAGCGCATGACCCACTTGGCGTGGCGCTGCAAGACCTGACTGCGCCCATTCCGGAAGACGCTGACGCGGAGACGTTGGAGGCGCGCCGCCTTCAGCTGGTCGAAGGTGCAAAGAAGCTGGCTAGCATGAGACGCTTGGCAGAAGCCTACCAGCGAGAGATGGATCACACTGTTGGCGGCTTGCCGGCCCCAGTGTGGCCCAGCCGCCTTGGCGCGGTCTAGCAGCGCGGCGTAGCCATCGCCAACCTGTTCGCGGCAAGCCGCCCTATGTACGCTACCCCTGCGGAGAACATTCGAGCCGCCCAGGCGGCGGCGGACGAGCTGGACAATTTCGAGGGCGAAGAGCGCCGCCTGATGATGGAGCGAGTCCAGCGGCTCCTCGACGCGGCTGCCGCACAAAACGAGGCCGGTTGCATCACGGAGGCGCCGCAGCGGCAAAACAACGACCAAGCAGGCGCCTTGGCACGAATCGGCTCTACCAGCCAAGCAATACCATCCGGCGTCGCCCTTCAACGCCTCCTCAAGCCGTTTGTCAAGCCTTCACCAGAATCAGACTCCATCTTCGTGCCAGCTCCTCCCGAAGAAGTCGGATCCGACTCCAGAGCCCCGGCAGACGGTACGGGGATTTTGGCAGATGGCTCCAAAGTTACCACTGTCAAGGCCGGCCCGGGGACTACGGTGGCGAGCTCGAAGACTCCAAAACTCGGCCCAAGAGCCGCGCCAGTCGGCCTGGGGACTTCATTAACCCAGCAAGCGGTTGTTGACTCCAACCCGCCGCCTCCCAGCCCAGCCGCCCTCGTCCAAGTCGCAGTTCTGGCAGTCAAAGAAATAGCAGCACCCTCATGGGCCCAGCCCATCCTCAAATTCCTGGTGAGCAAAGAGCTGCCGACTGATGAGACCTCAGCTCGGCAAGTACAACGCCGAGCGGCAGCCTACACCATAGTCAACAGGGAGCTGGTCAGGCGCAACGTCACTGGTGTCTACCAGCGCTGCGTAGAGCCAGAGCAAGGCCAAGCAATTCTCAAAGACATCCATCAAGGCGAGTGCGGCCACCATGCGGCTTCAAGAGCACTCGTCGCGAAAGCCTTTCGACACAGTTTCTTCTGGCCGACTGCCTTAGAAGAGGCCAAGGAATTGGTCCAAAAATGCAAAGGGTGCCAGAAGTTCAGCTCCAAGCTGCACCATCCGGCTTCTGCACTCAAGACCATCCCCATTGCCTAGCCTTTCGCAGTTTGGGGTCTAGACATGGTGGGACCATTCAAGACGGCACGAGGTGGCTTAACCCACTTACTTGTCGCAGTGGACAAGTTCACCAAGTGGATAGAAGCGAAGCCAATCAAGAAACTGAATGGTCCGACTACCGTGACTTTCATCTCCGATATGACAATTCGATACGGCATACCACACAACATCATCACCGACAACGGCGCAAATTTTGCCAAAGGCGCCTTGGCCCGTTTCTGCGCAACACAGGGCATCCGACTGGACCTAGCGTTCGTCGCCCATCCACAGTCAAACGGCCAGGTGGAGCAAGCAAATGGCCTCATCCTGTCTGGCAACAAGCCCCGACTAGTCGAGCCTCTGGAGCACTCGGCTGGCTGCTGGCTCGATGAGTTGCCAGCCGTCCTCTGGAGTCTGCGCACGATTCCAAACAAGTCAACCGGCTTCACGCCTTTCTTCCTCATCTACGGTGCCGAAGCCGTCATCCCAACGGACATAGAGTTCAACTCCCTGCGAGTCACCATGTACACTGAGGAGGAAGCAGAAGAAGCACGTCAAGACGGTGTTGATCTGCTGGAAGAGGGCCGGCTGTTGGCACTCAGCCGGTCTAGCATCTACCAGCAGAGCCTGCGTCGATACTACAACAGGAAGGTCAAGCCGTGATCTTTCCAAGAGGGCGACCTTGTGCTCCGGCTGATCCAGCGAACAGCCGGCCAGCACAAGCTGTCGGCGCCTTGGGAAGGCCCTTTCATCATCAGCAAAGTACTGGGTAACGACTCCTACTACCTGATTGACGCTCAGAAGCCCCGAGCACGCAAGAGGGACGACTCCAGCAAAGAGACGGAGCGGCCATGGAATGCAAATCTCCTCCGAAGATTTTACAGTTGATGCAGTATGTACCACGCTACCTTTTGTATTAAAGTACCAAGACTTCGGCCCCCCCGAGACGAGCTCGGGGACTGCCCTATTTTGTCTATATGATAAAAGCTATGCCTACGAGTATGTTACTCTTTGATTGCCGCTTGGCACCGGGCTCCATAGGTCGGCCCGGGGACTTGCCGCCTTGCACTATGAAATGCTTCCTGCAGCCGGACAAGTAGTGTGTGGCGCCTAAGCCATCTCCTGTCAGAAGCCGCAGCTCGCAGAGTGACTGTACGGTGGGCAGGAGTAAGGTAGAATGGGCGTTCGCATGAAAAATGGCCAAGGACTCAAAGCATAAAACATAGCTTAAGCCGGCTTCCAGCCTTCCTTTTTTCTTTTCGCAAATCGACTATTAAGCAGTCGGCTCACCACCTTCTATTCAACTTGCTAAAAAAATTCTAAAATGGCTAAGTACTTGCCTTCCCAAAGTAGCCAAGCATTTGATCCAACGGCAGTCCGCAGAGCGGCTGTCCAACTAGCAAGACAGGCAACTAAGGGAAAGCGACAAGGAAAAAGCCAAAAGAGCAATCAGCAAGAAAAGATAGAATTCCGCAGGACTACCACAACCTCCGTGTTACTGCCTTCAACTGCAACGTTGAAGAGCTGGGCAAGCGGACCGCCGACTTGTCGGAGAGCCGGAGTGAGTCCTTTTTCTTCTTTGCGGGGGCGCGCTGGCGCACCCGCGGGCTGTAGTCCCCGAGATTTGGGCCGACTGCTGAGCAGTTGGGCCGGATCTCCCCAGCGACCTTCTTTACTGATGACTTAACGCCTTCTTTCTTCCTTCTCTTCAGAAGCCAACGCTGTTCTTCAACAGCAGCTAAGCGAAGCCAACTCCGCGTTGCGCGCTAAGGGGGAGGAGTGCAGCAAGCTCGCCACAGAGCGCGCTCTACTGGCCACTCAATTGGCATAGCAGAGGGAGCTACTTGCGAATATGCAGAAGGAGGCGGAAGAGGCGGAGACCGCCCTCCTGGCCGAGTTCGCGAGCGAGCTCTCCTCCTGGACTGACAAGGAGGCAATTCTAGCCTCCGGCTTCCATGAGATTGAAGACATTGTTGATGGTGAGTTTCTTTACTTTCTTTTTTCGAGCTGCCGATTATAAGTCGGGTCGACTCCTGATTTTTGACTTGCTTCTTTGTTTCTTCCGTCTTGGCAGACTTCTTCCCTGGGCACTCGCAGGCCGCCATCCATGCCAACGAGGCTGGCCGTGAAGGTCGGAGGGCGGAAGGTGCAGAGATCGCCGCCGACGCCCCCCGAACCCTTGATGAGCATATCCTGAGCATCGAGGCTCGCCTTCGGCCGATGCACCGGATACTGTGCCGGCTTCAACATGTCGGCGCCTAGGCGATTGTTGCCCTGTGGCCGGACATGCAGGCTCCGCGCACCCCCAGTCGGACTGCCGACTGGCTGGAGGTCGCGGCTGGTCGTCTTGAAGCCTGGAAAGGTTTCTCGGCCCGAGATGGAGCGCGCCGGGCCTTGGAGTTCGTCAAGGCGTGGTATCCGGGGCTGGATCTAGACCGGCTGGCCACACTCCGGTCAGCCACGGAAGACACCCTCGTCAAGCATGCGGCGGCGATCGCCGAGTACACCGACACCAGCATCTTCGCCCCCGAGCGGTCTGAAGACGGCGAGGAGGTACCACCGGAGTGGTTTGGGATGAACCCAGACTACGGCGAGGACTTGGCGGAGGTGATCGGCTCCAGCATCGAGAAGGAAGGCGAGGCGGAGGACGGAGGCGAGACAGAAGCACCAGAAGACGGAGCGGACGACCAGCCTCAGCTCGACCGCGCCTCCAGCAACGAGTCGCGTGCGACCGAGCCGACTGCCACCGGAGGCAATCAAGCCGAGACTGCCCAGCCGGCCGCCCCAACGCCTGACGCTACCACCTCCTCCGACCCTCCGAATCCCTCTGCTGCTTCCTAAGCTGCCGCCTGGCCGCCTGCTTAGCAGCCGACCCGAAACTCGGGGACTACACCCAGTGGGTGCGCTGGCGCGCCCCCACAGAGAGGAACAAAAACAAGAAAAAAAAGAGGACCAAAGAGAAAGCATACCCGGACGGCTGCTCGCGACGCCAGGTATGCCTTGGTGCAATTCTGGATCGCGTCGCCCTCAACTCGCAGCTTCTTCTGGATGTCCAGAAGCACCTGGTTCAGCGGCCCTGTGCCGCCTCCTCGCACCCACCCAATGGGCGCGGCGCTCGTCGCTTTAGCGTCTGGGATCGCCGAGCTAGCGGTGCCGGTCTCCAGGGGGCGTGGCGCCGAAGTCGCCTTCTCAAGACGGCGACGCGTTGGCGAGCTGACTTGAAGGAGTAGCCTCGCCACGGCCTCGTCTTCAGTCGGCGGTACCAGCGGATCCGCCGGATGTTCGCCTTGCGTGCTCCCAGATGGCGGCGGAGGTGGCGGCGGAACGATCACGTCCGGCATGGAGGAGCCGCCGCCTTCCCTCTCCATGATGGGGTCCTCGCCGCCGGCTTCCCCAGTCTGCCCCGTGAACTTCGGAGGCGGCGGCGCAGAGTTCAGCGGGGTGACGAACACCGCCGATTGGCGGTGCACGGCCTCCTCAGCCTGCCGCTTTGTTGCGGCGACGACTTCGGCCTCCGCCAGTTTCTTCTTGGCGGAGGCCTCCGCCTTATTGGCCTCCACCTTCTCCAGGCGGGCGGCCTCGTCCTCGTTGCGCTTCTCCTGCGCATTCCGCTCCGTCGCCTCCCGGAGGTCAGCAGCGGGGTCAATCCGCCGAGTGGTGGCGGACGTCTCCGCTGACCCCATGACGGAGGCGGGGGCAACCCTCTCAAGAGTGAGGGGAGCCTTGAAGCGAGGGAAGCAAGTAAAAGACTCAGACAAAGCTACAGAGAAAGAATAAAGCGTCAAGACGGAATACTCACGCGGAGACGAGCGGCGGCTTCTTCACTTCCTTGTGGAAGCGGATGGCCTTCGCGGCCGCCTCGTCCCGTTTGGTCACCGCAGCCGAACTCTTGGGCTTCTTCGGCTAACTGCCGAACAAAGTTGGCATGGCCCTGCGCTTCTTCCCGCCGCCTAGAGCACCCGACGCGGCAGAAGAGCCCGCGCCGGGATGGCTGGCTCCTGGCCGAGGGCGGGGGGCGACCTCCTCATCATCTTTAGGCCAGTCCTCTAGACTGGCCCTGAGCCACGGGCCGCCTCCTCCCTCGGCGTCGTCTTCCAAAGCCGCCGCCCCCAGATCGGGGTCATCGACGTCGCTCTCCGCCCGGTCGGCAAGGAACTCGCGGGCCGGCCCTGAGGTGCCGGCTGGTGGATGGAGGAGGGGATTCTGACCAAAGTTGACTGGTCAGGTCGCACCAAACAGACTCGGCAAGAAAGAAGACAACTCGAAGAAAGGAAGAAAGGGCAACTCACTGTAGGTGGGGGGTTGGCGCGGGAGTACAGCTCCTTGCCGAACCGCCAGTCCTCTAGCAGCTTGCTGTCTGAGAGGTAGTTCACCATGTAGGCCACCTCCTCGTGAGGCAAGTCCTTGGTGCACATCTGACTCAGGTCACGGCGCCCGCTCATTTGGCATATCATGTGGGGGCGGCCTTGGAGCGGGAGAACTCGGCGCACCACGAAGGCGGCCAGCAGGTCCGGACCAGTCAGGCCCTCTGACTGTGTCAGCACTCGGAGTCGTGTGACGGCTCCAGCTCCCGCAAGCGTCAGCGACTTGGCCTAGAACGACCAGTTGGGCAATCTCCCAGCCGGCAGGCCGGCTTCGAAGGCCGGCAGGTTGACCCAATCGCCCCCCGCGAAGACGCTCCTCACGTAGAAGTACGATCGCTGCCACATCTTCACCGACTTTATCAGCTTGATGGTGGGGAAGGGGTTGTCGGCCCCCAACCTCTGCACGGCGATGAATGCGCCACACTGAGCCGGCACGCCTGCAGCCTGGGTGCCGAGCTTGCAGAAGAAGAACTCCCCCCAGAGCTCGAGGGTGGGGAGGACTCCGAGGAAGCCTTCACACAAGGCCATGAAGGCGGACAGCAACACCACCGTATTGGGCATGAGGTGGTGCGGCTGGAGGCCGTAGAACTCCAGAAAGGAGCGGAAGAAGCTGCTCGCCGGCAGCCCCAATCCGCACAGGCAGTGCGAGCGGAAGATAACCCGCTCGCCCTCCTCCGGTGCCGGAGAGATCTTCCCCCTTGGCGCAAGACGCACCAGCAAGTAATCTTCACCGGGGAGCCGACGAGTCTTGCGGAGGAACTCGATGTGGTCGTCATGAACTTCTGAGCCGTCCCAGGTGCCGGAATGCACTGAGGGAGGCGCGGAGGCAGAAGAAGAACTCATCGTGAGCTGATCGCCGCGGCGTTCGGCAACGCTTGGGCGCACGGCGGAGTGAAGAAGAAGAAGAAGAAGGAGAAGAGAAAGGGGTAGAGGGAAGGAGGGGCGCGTGTGCTCTGCCGTGCCCCCCTCCTCCCCATACTTATAGCCTCATGGACTGCGAAGCCGAGGGGGCGGTCGTGGGATTTACTGCGCCCACGGCCCCACGACCCCCACGTTTCTACGACAAAGTTACTGCACACAGTAACTCCACGGGAATCCCAACCGTCCACCTGGGCCACAGCGGATCCGCTCGGGCGCCCAGGCACGATAGTGGCGGGCCCCGCCTACGGGCCTGTCCCGTCACGTGCCTAGGCTAGCAGACTGGCCCGGCCGTGTGTTATCACGTGACAGGCCCGGAACGGGCGGCGGACTGGAGGCTTAGCCAGCACGCTACTTGGATCCCGCTGCGACATTCGAAATATTGTGCGAGTCAGAGTTGGGCGAGTCCGACTCCTCCTAGCCGGCCCGGCAGAAGTCAAGCAAGATACATGTCTCAGGCACCCAGAAAGAGAAACTGCCGAGGCTCCTCGGCCGATCATCCGTGGCGCCTCATCAGCTTCGGGGACTACTGTCAGAGTAATGCGCCATGGGTAGGCTAACCCGAGTCCCAGAACCTTTCAAGACATCGGGGCAGGCTGCGCCCGTCAAGACCCCAGGACAAAGAGCCGCCTTCTGAGGAGTCGGCGGCAAGGCCACCGACTAGCCACTCACGGCCGAGTCCCAGGGATGACTTCAGGACGAACCGACTCCTGACTGACGACTTCCCAAGAAGCCAGCCTTGGGGAGTCGGCCCATGACTCCAGCAAAACCCCATGTCCTCATCAAGAGGGACAGGACAGGGGAGTGGCTACAGTGAAGACTACTCCCACCCCTTTCCAAAGGCAAGCATGGTCACAGTACGCCGGATCCGCGGAGATCTCCGTGCGGTGTGGCACTATTGCCATGCTGGCCCTGACATCAGCACCGGTGGACCGAATCCTGCGCCCACGATAGCGTGTCTGTACAACCTTTGGGCGGCGGGTCCCACCGGCCAGCGGAATCCCAGAAGATGGCAAGTGCGCCACAAGTCGGACCCATCGGGAGTCGGCCCCCGAGAGTCGGCCGGCTCCTCCCTCGGGGCCCATGTGCCATTAACTAGATGTGACGGAGAGTGGCAATAGTGATCGCCCGCCAGGCGGTGGGGCAGTTGCCACGACTCCATGATGAAGCCCGCATCATTAGAAGCACGACTACAATAATCAGCAGCCGGCAAGACCCGCCCGCGCTGGACGCGGCCTGTCGGCTCCGTACCGGGCCAGTCGGCGGGGCCCACCAGTCGGCGGGCCCCAGTAGTCGGCGGAGAAGACGGAGGCCAGAGGCACTGACGGCTGGGCCCCGTCCAGCCGGATTACCATTGTACCCCTGGGGGGTAGGCCTATATAAACCCCCCAGGGCACCCATGCAAATGGTTGGAATCCATTAGCACTAGACCAGACCATACAGGAAGGAGAGAGCTAGCCTTGCCTTCTCCAACCTCCAGGAAACAACTCAAGGAGCAATCGTGTAAACACTTTGCCATGGTGATCATGCGGAGACCCCGTAGAGCAGCAGTAGGGGTATTATCTCCCCGGAGAGCCCTGAAGCTGGGTAAGATTCGTCGGCGTGCATCTCTATGCCTCATCCCGTTTCCAGGCACCGGCGACATTCTACTCGCCCCCGCCATGATAAGCCATCCTTTGGCATATGTCGCACCCAACCCCCAGCACATGCAGATTTTTTCACACGGGGTGGAGTGGTGGGACCGTCGGAGGGAGAAGGAGAGTTTGGCAGGCATATTATTTCCACACATGGAGAGGAAAAAATTTGGAGATGTACGGGCTTCCTGCAGGTATGGGGAACGGTGCATAATAAGTCATCTTGCATGCCGGGCTAGGTATAGTCTCAAGTCATCAAAAACAAACACGCCCCACACATGTTCATATTTCAAGGTGCACTAAATTATTGCATGCGATGATTAAGGCTGGCCATAATGGTGGTATCTTAGCTGGTATCATGCACACAGGAATAGAAAACATGCTGATGTGGCAAAGAATTAAAGAAGAGAGGGGGGGTTAGAGTAACTAGAGTTCATGCATGCATTGGTAAACACATTTTTTTGTGGAGAACGACAACACTAGTTGAGTACTTTTGCAGACTTCAAAAACTATTCCACAATGTGTCAACATTCACAATGTCAAATCAATATTTTTACAGTCATTATAAAACGTAGTTCTTATACTCCCTCCTTCCATCTATATAGGGCCTAATGCGTTTTTCGAGGCTAACTTTGACCAAATGTTAGAGCAATAATATATGACATGCAACTTACACAAAGCACATCATCAAATTCATATGTGAAAGGAGCTTTAAATGATATAATTTTCACATTATGCATGTCATGTAGTATTAATTTTATCTGTCAGATTTCGGGTTCCGGCAGACCCTTGAGGTTCAAACACTGGGGTGCGCACGGAGATCTCTCCCCTACCGATCTACGTCCAATCTCCCCGCGTGATCTAAGCTAGAAAACAACGAACAACACAAGGGATACGAGGTTTATACTGGTTTGGGCCACCGTTGTGGTGTAATACCCTACTCTAGTGTGTGGTGTGGTGGATTGCCTCACGGGGCTGATGATGAATAGTACAAGGGAAGAACAGCCCCAAGAGTGGTGTTCTTGAGCTGGTGCGATGAACTACTAGGGTGAGTTCAGTCGCCTCTTCCTTTCTCTGCTAGGTTTCTACCAGATCTCTCGCTGTCTCTCCCTCTTGATGTCCCCTACTCTGTGGTGGCTAGCTCTATTTATAGAGGCCCTGGGCCTCTCCCCAAATAATGAGCGGGAAGGGCGCCAACAATTGGCCATTTTGAAGGGGAACATACAGTTCAGGCTATCCTGACTAAAGGCGGTCTTCGGCTGCCAAAAGCACTGGTGATGACGCCGTCTTGGGCTCCATGGTGACCTCCGTCCTGCCGCTCTGTTGGTCTTGGTCTCGTTGCACCGGAATGGTAACCTTTGCCCAATGCCTTGGCATGTGCTTGCCCCCTTTGCACCAAAGGGGAAACAAGGACACTGCGCTGGCCGGCGCCTGCCTGGTATCGATCGTCATGGCTTGCGTCACGGGCTCCTCGCGAGGAATCCCCGCCTTGATCTCTTCGCCTCCTCGTGAGCCTGCCTGGTGAGGCTGCCTCTGAGGAAGCTTCCTGTCGTCCACCCCGCGAGGCTTGGCCCCTCGCGAGGGTCTTGAGCTTGAGCTGATGAAGATGGGCCGCGCTGGGCCCCCACTTGAGCCATGCCGCAGGCCGCAGGCAGGCAAGTCTGGGGACCCCCGTTCCCAGGACGCCGACAGTAGCCCCTGGGCCCAAGGCACGCCCGGGCTTGGCCCAGTAGGGGAGCGAAGGGGCGAGCGCGAGGCGCCACGGGCCACAACAGCCTGCGGCCTTGGGCGCCGCATGGCGATTGATTGGACGTGGGCGTCTGCGCTTCCCCATGATGCCTCGGCGACCGCACGACTTGATAAGTCCCTGCATGCAGAGAAACCGGTCATGATTACCTGCGATCGTGGTGCTCGGCGGTTGGCCTTCCTCCGGCTATAAGTACGGGGCTGCGCGAGTCCCCTCAGCCCGTCCCTTCTTGCTGCTCCTTTTCTTCTTCTTGGCTACTCGCCGCTCCCATGGCTCCAAAGAGATTCTCGGCCGCGGAGAAAGGAAAGGCCCTCTAGGCTGGGCCTGACTCCCCCCAACCAAGCGTGGCCGAGGCTGCCCTCGCAAGTATTCCACGGTCCCCGATGTGGCTTCCCGCGGCCATGGAGGCGGTTCCCTGCGCGATGGTGAGCGCCTGGCCGCCGATGGGGGCATGCCGTGGCTGTGCGCCCCCTAGGCCACGCTTTCGCTCTGCGGAGGTGCTGCCGGAGTTCGTCGTGTGGTCAGCGGACCCAACCATCACCCGGCTCCAGCTCCCCCGTTTCTCCGTAGGTGATCTGTCGGCCAGCGCCCGATGCGGCTTCTGGCTCCAGGCAGACGGCTGCTGCAGCATGGCTTCCTGGGCTTCGCTGGAGGTCTCCGTGTCTGGGAATGGGGCCCTGACATGCGGCTGGCAAACGTTTTCCCGCGCGCGTGGCCTGGGCCGGTGGTGCACCCTGCACATCAGGTTTGATGGCGACGCAACCCTCTACGTGAGGGTGTTCGGGGAAGACGGTCGCCGTGCTGGGTGCTGCTGTTGGGGATCGTAGCAGAAATTAAAAAAATTTCTACGCATCACCAAGATCAATCTATGGAGTATTCTAGCAACAAGGGGAATAGGAGTGCATCTACATACCCTTGTAGATCGCGAGCGGAAGCGTTCAAGTGAACGGGGATGATGGAGTCGTACTCGCCGTGATCCAAATCACCGATGACCAAGTGCCGAACGGACAGCACCTCCGCGTTCAACACACGTACGGTTGGGAAGACGTCTCCTCCTTCTTGATCCAGCAAGGGGAAAGGAGAGGTTGATGAAGATCCAGCAGCACGACGGCGTGGTGGTGGATGCAGCAGGATCCCGGCAGGGCTTCGCCAAGCACAAGCGGGGAGGAGAGGTGTTACGGAGGGAGAGGGAGGCACCAAGAGCAAGGTGCGGCTGCCCTCCCTCCCTTCCACTATATATAGGGGCTAGGGGGGCGCATGCCCCCATGGAGATCCCATCTAAAAGGGGGGGGGCGCGGCCCCTGGGGGCAACGGCCCCCTTAGGGTTTCCAACTAGGGGGGCGCATGACCCCTCGGGGGGCAACGGCCCCCTAGGGTTTCCAACCCTAGGCGCCTTGGGCCCTTGGGTGGGGCGCACTAGCCCATCAGGGGCTGGTTCCCACGCCACTTCAGCCCATGGGGCCCTCCAGGATAGGTGGCCCCATCAGGTGGACCCCCGGGACCCTTCCGGTGGTCCCGGTACAATACCGGTAACCCCCGAAACCTTCCCGCTGGCCGAAACTGGACTTCCTATATATAAATCTTTACCTCCGGACCATTCCGGAACTCCTCGTGACGTCCGGGATCTCATCCGGGACTCCGAACAACTTTCGAGTTACTGCATACTAATATCTCTACAACCCTAGCATCACCGAACCTTAAGTGTGTAGACACTACCGGTTCGGGAGACACGCAGACATGACCGAGACGCCTCTCCGGTCAATAACCAACAGCGGGATATGGATACCCATGTTGGCTCCCACATGCTCCTCGATGATCTCATCGGATGAACCACGATGTCGAGGACTTAATCAATCCGGTATTCAATTCCCTTTGTCAATCGGTACGTTACTTGCCCGAGACTCGATCGTCAGTATCCCAATACCTTGTTCAATCTCGTTACCGGCAAGTCACTTTACTCGTACCATAATGCATGATCCCGCGATCAACCACTTGATCACATTGAGCTCATTATGATGATGCATTACTAAGTGGGCCCAGAGATACCTCTCCGTCATACGGAGTGACAAATCCCAGTCTCGATTCGTGCCAACCCAACAGACACTTTCGGAGATACCTGTAATGTACCTTTATAGTCACCCAGTTACGTTGTGACATTTGGCACACCCAAGGTACTCCTACGGTATCCGGGAGTTGCACAATCTCATGGTCTAAGGAAATGATACTTGAGATTCAGAATAGCTACAGCAAACGAACTACACGATCTTTGAGCTAAGCTTAGGATTGGGTCTTGTCCATCACATCATTCTCCTAATGATTTGATCCCGTTATCAATGACATCTAATGTCCATAGTCAGGAAACCATGACTATCCTTTGATCAATGAGCTAGTTAACTAGAGGCTCGCTAGGGACGTGTTGTGGTCTATGTATTCACACATGTATTACGATTTCCGGATAATACAATTATAGCATGAATAATAGACAATTATCATGAACAAGGAAATATAATAATCATTTTATTATTGCCTCTAGGGCATATTTCCAACAGTCTCCCACTTGCACTAGAGTCAATCATCTAGTTACATTGTGATGAATCGAACACCCATGGAATTCTGGTGTTGATCATGTTTTGCTCTAGGGAGAGGTTTAGTCAACGGATCTGCTACATTCAGGTCTGTATGTACTTTACAAATTTCTATGTCTCCATTTTGAACACTTTCACGAATGGAGTTGAAGCGACGCTTGATATGCCTGGTCTTCCTGTGAAACCTGGGCTCCTTGGAAAGGGCAATAGCTCCAGTGTTGTCACAGAACAGAGTCATCGGCCCCGACGCATTGGGTATGTCTCCTAGGTCGGTGATGAACTCCTTCACCCAGATTGCTTCTTGTGCTGCCTCCGAGGCTGCCATGCATTCTGCTTCACATGTAGATCCCGCCATGATGCTTTGCTTGCAACTGCACCAGCTTACTGCCCCACCATTCAAAATATACATGTATCCGGTTTGTGACTTGGAGTCGTCCAGATCTGTGTCGAAGCTAGCATCGACGTAACCCTTTATGACGAGCTCTTCGCCACCTCCATAAACGAGAAACATATCCTTGGTCCTTTTCAGGTACTTCAGGATGTTTTTGACCGCTGTCCAGTGTTCCTTGCCGGGATTACTTTGGTACCTACCTACCAAACTTACGGCAAGGTTTACATCAGGTTTGGTGCATAGCATGGCATACATAATAGACCCTATGGCTGAGGCATAGGGGATCACACTCATCTCTTCTATATCTTCTGCCGCGGTCGGGCATTGAGCCGTGCTCAATCGCACACCTTGCAATACAGGCAAGAACCCCTTCTTGGACTGATCCATATTGAACTTCTTCAATATCTTGTCAAGGTACCTACTTTGTGAAAGACCGATGAGGCGTCTCGATCTATCTCTATAGATCTTGATGCCTAATATATAAGCAGCTTCTCCAAGGTCCTTCATTGAAAAACACTTGTTCAAATAGGCCTTTATGCTTTCCAAGAATTCTATATCATTTCCCATCAACAGTATGTCATCCACATATAATATGAGAAATGCTACAGAGCTCCCACTCACTTTCTTGCAAACGCAGGCTTCTCCTTAAGTCTGCATAAACCCAAACACTTTGATCATCTCATCAAAGCGAATGTTCCAACTCCGAGATGCTTGCACCAGCCCATAGATTGAGCGTTGGAGCTTGCACACCTTGTTAGCATTCTTAGGATCGACAAAACCTTCCGGCTGCATCATATACAATTCTTCCTTAAGAAAGCCATTAAGGAATGTAGTTTTGATGTCCATTTGCCATATCTCATAATCATAGAATGCAACAATTGCTAACATGATTCGGACGGACTTCAGCTTCGCTACGGGTGAGAAAGTCTCATCGTAGTCAACCCCTTGAACTTGTCGATAACCCTTAGCGACAAGTCAAGCCTTATAGATGGTCACATTACCATCCGCGTATGTCTTCTTCTTAAAGATCCATTTATTTTCTATGGCTCGCCGATCTTCGGGCAAGTCAGTCAAAGTCCATACTTTGTTTTCATACATGGATTCTATCTCGGATTTCATGGCTTCTAGCCATTTGTCGGAATCTGGGCCTGCCATCGCTTCTTCATAGTTCGAAGGTTCACCGTTGTCTAATAACATGATTTCCAAGACAGGGTTGCCGTACCACTCTGGTGCGGAACGTGTCCTTGTGGACCTACGAAGTTCAGTAGGATCTTGATCCAAAGTATCTTGATCATCATCATTAACTTCCTCTCTAATCGGTGCAGGAACCACAGGAACATTTTCCTGAGCTGCGCTACTCTCTGCTTCAAGAGGCAGTACTTCATCAAGCTCTACTTTCCTCCCACTTACTTCTTTCGAGAGAAACTCCTTCTCTAGAAAGGATCCATTCTTGGCAACGAAGATCTTGCCTTCGGATCTGAGGTAGTAGGTATACCCAATGGTTTCCTTAGGGTATCCTATGAAGACGCATTTTTCCGACTTGGGTTCGAGCTTTTCAGGTTGAAGTTTCTTGACATAAGCATCGCATCCCCAAACTTTTAGAAATGACAGCTTTGGTTTCTTCCCAAACCACAATTCATACGGTGTCGTCTCAACGAATTTCGATGGAGCCCTATTTAAAGTGAATGCGGCAGTCTCTAAAGCATAGCCCCAAAATGATAGCGGTAAATCGGTAAGAGACATCATAGATCGCACCATATCTAATAGAGTGCGATTACGACGTTCGGACACACCATTACACTGAGGTGTTCCAGGCGGCGTGAGTTGTGAAACTATTCCACATTTTCTTAAGTGTGTGCCAAATTCGTGACTCAAGTATTCTCCCCCATGATCTGATCGCAAGAACTTGATTTTCCTGTAACGTTGATTCTCAACCTCACTCTGAAATTCCTTGAACTTTTCAAAGGTCTTAGACTTGTGTTTCATTAAGTAGACATACCCATATCTACTCAAGTCATCAGTGAGGGTGAGAACATAACGATAGCCACCGCGAGCCTCAACACTCATTGGACCGCACACATCAGTATGTATGATTTCCAATAAGTTGGTTGCTCGCTCCATTGTTCCTGAGAACGGAGTCTTGGTCATTTTACCCATGAGGCATGGTTCGCACGTGTCAAATGATTCGTAATCAAGAGACTCTAAAAGTCCATCTGCATGGAGCTTCTTCATGCGTTTGACACCTATGTGACCAAGGCGGCAGTGCCACAAGTATGTGGGACTATCATTATCAACCTTACATCTTTTGCTATTCACACTATGAATATGTGTAGCATTACGCTCTAGATTCATTAAGAATAAACCATTCACCATCGGAGCATGACCATAAAACATATCTCTCATATAAATAGAACAACCATTATTCTCGGATTTAAATGAGTAGCCATCTCGAATTAAACGAGATCCTGATACAATGTTCATGCTCAAAGCTGGCACTAAATAACAATTATTGAGGTTTAAAACTAATCCGTAGGTAAATGTAGAGGTAGCGTGCCGACGGTGATCACATTGACCTTGGAACCATTCCCGACGCGCATCGTCAGCTCGTCCTTCGCCAGTCTCCGCTTATTCCGCAGCTCCTGCTTTGAGTTACAAATGTGCGCAACCGCACCGGTATCAAATACCCAGGAGCTACTACAAGTACTGGTAAGGTACACATCAATTACATGTATATCACATATACCTTTCGTGATGCCGGCCTTCTTGTCCGCTAAGTATTTGGGGTAGTTCCGCTTCCAGTGACCACTTCCCTTGCAATAAAAACACTCAGTCTCGGGCTTGGGTCCATTCTTTGGCTTCTTCCCGGCAGCTTGCTTACCGGGCGCGGCAACTCCCTTGCCGTCCTTCTTGAAGTTCTTCTTACCCTTGCCTTTCTTGAACTTAGTGGTTTTATTCACCCTCAACACTTGATGTTCCTTTTTGACTTCCACCTCTGCTGATTTCAGCATTGCAAATACTTCAGGAATGGTCCTTTCCATCCCCTGCATATTGAAGTTCATCACAAAGCTCTTGTAGCTCGGTGGAAGTGACTGAAGGATTCTGTCAATGACCGCGCCATCCGGGAGATTAACTCCCAGCTGAGTCAAGCGGTTATGCAACCCAGACATTTTGAGTATGTGCTCGCTGACAAAACTCTTTTCCTCCATCTTACAGCTGAATAACTTGTCGGAGACTTCATATCTCTCGACCCGGGCATGAGCTTGAAAAACCATTTTCAGCTCTTCGAACATTTCATATGCTCCGTGTCTCTCAAAACGCTTTTGGAGCCCCGGTTCTAAGCTGTAAAGCATGCCGCACTGAACGAGGGAGTAATCATCAGCACGTGTCTGCCAAGTGTTCATAACGTCTTGGTTCTGTGGGATGGGTGCGTCACCTAGCGGTGCTTCTAGGACATAATCTTTCTTGGCAGCTATGAGGATGATCCTCAGGTTCCAGACCCAGTCCGTATAGTTGCTGCCATCGTCTTTCAGCTTGGTTTTCTCTAGGAACGCGTTGAAGTTGAGGACAACGTGGGCCATTTGATCTACAAGACATATTGTAAAGATTTTAGACTAAGTTCATGATAATTAAGTTCATCTAATCAAATTATTAAATGAACTCCCACTTAGATAGACATCCCTCCAGTCATCTAAGTATAACATGATCCGAGTTAACTAGGCCGTGTCCGATCATCACGTGAGACAGACTAGTCAACATCGGTGAACATCTTCATGTTGATCGTATCTTCTATACGACTCATGCTCGACCTTTCGGTCTTCTGTGTTCCGAGGCCATGTTTGTACATGCTAGGCTCGTCAAGTCAACCTAAGTGTATTGCGTGTGTAAATCTGTCTTACACCCGTTGTATTCGAATGTTAGAATCTATCACACCCGATCATCGCGTGGTGCTTCGAAACAATGAACCTTCGCAACGGTGCACAGTTAGGGGGAACACTTTCTTGAAATTATTACGAGGGATCATCTTATTTAAGCTACCGTCGTTCTAAGCAAATAAGATGTAAAACATGATAAACATCACATGCAATCAAATAGTGACATGATATGGCCAATATCATTTGCTCCTTTGATCTCCATCTTCGGGGCTCCATGATCATCGTTGTCACCGGCATGACACCATGATCTCCATCATCGTGTCTTCTTGAAGTTGTCTCATCATCTATTACTTCTACTACTATGGCTAACACTTTAGCAATAAAGTAAAGTATTTACATGACGTTTATGTTGACACACAGGTCATAAAGACAACTCCTATGGCTCCTGCCAGTTGTCATACTCATCGACATGCAAGTCGTGATTCCTATTACAAGAACATGATCAATCTCATACATCACATATATCATTCATCATTCATCACAACCTTTGGCCATATCACATCACAAAACACTTGCTGCAAAAACAAGTTAGACGTCCTCTAATTGTTGTTGCAAGTTTTTACGTGGCTGCTATAGGTTTCTAGCAAGAACGTTTCTTACCTACGCCAAAACCATAACGTGAATTGCCAATTTCTATTTACCCTTCATAAGGACCCAGTTCATCGAATCCGATCCAACTAGAGTGGGAGAGACAGACACTCCGCCAGCCACCTTATGCAACTAGTGCATGTCAGTCGGTGGAACCGGTCTCACGTAAGCGTACGTGTAAGGTTGGTCCGGGCCGCTTCATCCCACGATGTCGCCGAATCAAGATAATACTAGTAACGGCAAGCAAATTGACAATATCGACGCCCACAACTACTTTGTGTTCTACTCCTGCATAGTAACTACGCATAGACCTAGCTCATGATGCCACTGTTGGGATCGTAGCAGAATTTAAAAAAAATTCTACGCATCACCAAGATCAATCTATGGAGTATTCTAGCAACGAGGGGAATAGGAGTGCATCTACATACCCTTGTAGATCGCGAGCGGAAGCGTTCAAGTGAACGGAGATGATGGAGTCGTACTCGCCGTGATCCAAATCACGGATGACCAAGTGCCGAATGGACAACACCTCCGCGTTCAACACACGTATGGTTGGGAAGACGTCTCCTCCTTCTTGATCCAGCAAGGGGGAAGGAGAGGTTGATGAAGATCCAGCAGCATGACGGCATGGTGGTGGATGCAGCAGGATCCCGGCAGGGCTTCGCCAAGCACAAGCGAGGAGGAGAGGTGTTACGGAGGGAGAGGGAGGCACCAAGAGCAAGGTGCGGCTGCCCTCCCTCCCTTCCACTATATATAGGGGCTAGGGGGCGCATGCCCCCTTGCAGATCCCATCTAAAAGGGGGGGCGGCGGCCCCTGGGGGCAACAGCCCCCTTAGGGTTTCCAACCAGGGGGGCGCATGCCCCCTCGGGGGGCAACGCCCCCCTAGGGTTTCCAACCAGGGGGCAACGGCCCCCTAGGGTTTCCAACCCTAGGCGCCTTGGGCCCTTGGGTGGGGCGCACCAACCCATCAGGGCCGGGTTCCCATGCCACTTCAGCCCATGGGGCCCTCCGAGATAGGTGGCCCCATCCGGTGGACCCCCGGGACCCTTCCGGTGGTCCCGGTACAATACCGGTAACCCCCGAAACCTTCCCGCTGGCCGAAACTGGACTTCCTATATATAAATCTTTACCTCCGGACCACCGGAACTCCTCGTGACGTCCGGGATATCATCCGGGACTCCGAACAACTTCCGGGTTACTGCATACTAATATCTCTACAACCCTAGCGTCATCGAACCTTAAGTGTGTAGACCCTACGGGTTCGGGAGACACGCAGACATGACCGAGACGCCTCTCTGGTCAATAGCCAACAGCCGGATCTAGATACCCATGTTGGCTCCCACATGCTCCTCGATGATCTCATCGGATGAACCACGACGTCGAAGACTTAATCAATCCCATATTCAATTCCCTTTGTCAATTGGTACATTACTTGCCCGAGACTCAATCGTCGGTATCCCAATACCTTGTTCAATCTCATTACCAGCAAGTCACTTTACTCGTACCGTAATGCATGATCCCGCGATCAACCACTTGATCACATTGAGCTCATTATGATGATGCATTACCGAGTGGGCCCAGAGATACCTCTCTGTCATACGGAGTGACAAATCCCAGTCTCGATTCGTGCCAACCCAACAGACACTTTCGGAGATACCTGTAATGTACCTTTATAGTCACCCAGTTACGTTGTGGCGTTTGGCACACCCAAGGTACTCCTACAATATCCGGGTGTTGCACAATCTCATGGTCTAAGGAAATGATACTTGACATTCAGAAAAGCTACAGCAAACGAACTACACGATCTTTGAGCTAAGCTTAGGATTGGGTCTTGTCCATCACATCATTCTCCTAATGATGTGATCCCATTATCAATGACATATAATGTCCATAGTCAGGAAACCATGACTATCCTTTGATCAACGAGCTAGTCAACTAGAGGCTCACTAGGGACGTGTTGTGGTCTATGTATTCACACATGTATTACGATTTCCGGATAATACAATTATAGCATGAATAATAGACAATTATCATGAACAAGGAAATATAATAATCATTTTATTATTGCCTCTAGGGCATATTTCCAACAGCTGCCCTGAAGACGACGACCGCGGCCGCCTGCCCAGCCCCGGTACTGACCAGGATGAAGACGGCGACGGGCGTATAGGCGGCGGTGCTCGGGGTCCGCTGAGCTTCGGCGACTCCCTCTCAGGCAGCAGCTCCTCCAGCGGTGGCCGCGACCAGCCCCCACGCCGTTGCATCCTGCCTGGGTGAAGGTAGTGGGTCAGCCCGCCGTCGTGCCCCGGCGAAGCGAGAGGAGGGATCCTCCTGAGCCCCAGGAGCAGCTCGAACCTTCATTGTGGGTTGGTGTATGACGGATCGCGCCCATTTTGCTTTCCTTCTTTTCCCGCGCAGAAATAAAAGGTAGTATAGGGCCCCGCGGGGGCGTGTTAGAATTGCTGATGTTAACCATCATGCTGCTTCCGCTATTTCTACGCTGAGTTTCCGCGCCGTGCACCCATGTGTGGGAATTATTTTTCGCTCGATGGGGCTTGACGCGGTACTCGCCTCCTATGGCCGTGGCCTCGCCGTGCGCTTTGTGCCCTGCAAGGATCAGTAGGAGGGGTAACTTTCGGTCTTGGTTGTGGGGGCGATTGACCCAGGTCCTGCGCTCGTGTCGCGATGCCCGTGAGGCATGGACTGGGAGGGGTGCTCCCGCAGAGGACTCGGATAGGAAAGCTCCAAACGATCGGGGCAGAAAACACTCGCGAGGGCACCCGCAAACCTCCCTCGCGAGACTTGTGCGAGAGAAAACGAGGCAAGCGAGTGAAAAAGATAAAGAGTCACAAGCCAGGAACATCAACAACTCCAATAAAACTTCAAACAGGAATAAACAAGCCAACTACAGAAAGCAAATGGGAAAGCCGCGTCCGGCACCTATTCTAGTCTTCGACGTCTTCTCACCAGCGCAGAGCTAAGTGCTGCCACTGGGTGTGGGCGGGAGCCCCCGAGGCCCGAGGGCGGCACTCCGGAGACTCCAGGGCGTGTACAGCCCCACTCATTATTACGTGAGAGTGTCATAGGCGGCGAGCTTCACAGGCATTCGCCTTCTTCACAGGCACCGGGCCTTTCTCAAAATGCAGCAGCTTCACAGGCATTCGCCTTCTTCACAGGCACCGGGCATTTCCCAAAACGTAGCACCTTCACAGGCATTCGCCTTCTTCACAGGCACCGGGCCTTTCCCAAAATGCAGCAGCTTCACAGGCATTCTCCTTCTTCACAGGCACCGGGCCTTTCCCAAAACGCAGCAGCTTCACAGGCATGCATTCGCCTTCTTCACAGGCACCAGGCCTTTCCTAGGCGCTAGGCCTCGCTCATGGATAGAACCTCCGGAGATGTTGAATGTTCCATGCGTTCTGGATGGGTACCCCCTCCGTGGTCTCCAAGCGCGCGGAGCCAGGCCTGGAGACATGAACAACCTTGAATGGGCCCTCCCACATGGGAGAGAGCTTATGCAGCCCCTCCCTGGAGAGAACCCGTCTGAGCACGAGATCCCCTACCTCAAGAGTTCTGGGGCGGATGTTGCGGCAGTGGTATCGTCGCAGCGCCTGTTGATACCTTGCTGCTCGCAGCGCGGCTTCTCGATGGTGTTCCTCCCCCAGCACAAGATCCATCCCCCGCATGGCGTCCTACTGCGTCTCGTCGAACGCCAGGACCCGTGCGGAGCGACGCCTGACCTCGTGAGGGAGAACAGCCTCTGCTCCGTAAACGAGGAAGAACGGGGTCTCGCCAGCCGGCTTGGTCGCAGTTGTGCGGATTGACCACAACATGGACTGGAGCTCGTCGTACCAGCCCATCCCGCAGGCCTCCAGCTTCTTCTTGAAGGTCCTGGCTTTGAGGCCCCTCAGGACCTCCGCGTTGGCCCACTCGGCCTGGCCGTTACTCCGGGGGTGTGCTACCGAAGCATAGCATATCTGCGTTCCAAGCTTAGCACAGTATGTTTTGAAGATATTACTGGTGAATTGCGAATCATTGTTGGTGATGATGCGGTTGGGCACCCCAAATCGGCTCATGAGGCCTTTAATGAATTTGACCGCAGAGCCTGCCGGGATTGTGCGGACAGCTTCCACCTCAGCCCACTTGGTGAATTTGTCCACGACGACATAGAGGTAGCGATAGCCCCCTGGCGCCCAAGGGAACGGGCCCAGAATGTCCAGCCCCCAAACTGCGAATGGCCATGAGAGGGGTATAGTCTGTAGACCCCCCGCAGGTTGATGGATCTTCTTAGCGTGAAACTGGCAGGCCTCGCGAGCCCTCACAAGCTCAACGGCGTCGTTGAGCACCATGGGCCAGTAGAATCCACTACGGAACGCCTTGCCGATGAGGGTCCGTGACGACGAGTGGTGCCCGAGTCTCCGCCGTGTATGTCCGCCAGTAGCTCCTTCCCTTGCTCTCGGGAAATGCAACATAGGGACACGTCATTTGGTCACTTCCTGTAGAGCTCTCCATCCTTGATGCAATAAGCTGTGGCCTGCCGCGCCACACGCTCCGCTTCCTCCTCGTTTTCCGGCAGAGTCCCTTGCATCAGGTAGTTCTTGAGCTCCGGGATCCAACACCCTTCCTGAGGCTCTAACGCCAGGAGTAGGCGTGCCCCTGAGGCCAGGCCACAGACCGGGGCTCCAGAGGCAGGCGGCTGAGGGAGCTCCTCCCTTGGTTGCGCCGTGTTCGACAGTGACAGCACCGCCGAGGGTTTGAAGAGCCGCTCCTCGAAGACACCAGGCTCCTGAGGCAGCCGCCTGGATGCCCTCTTGGCAATGTCATTGGCCTCCTGATTGGTGCCGCGAGGCACATGCTGCAACTCCAGCCCCCAGAACTGTTTCTCCATCTTGCGAACCTCAGCGAGGTAGGCTTCCATGTGCTCGTCCTTTGGCTCGTATATCTTGTTGGAGAAGTTGACGAGGAGCTGTGAATCGCCCTTGATGATGAGGCACTTTACCCCTAAGGCAATTGCGGCCTTCAAGCCTGCTATTAGGCCTTCGTACTCTGCTATGTTGTTGGAGACCTTTTCTCCGTGCTGGAAGCAGAGTGGTACGGCGTAGTAGAGTTTGTCGTAGGTAGGGGATACGAGCACTGCGCCAGCTCCCGCACCGTGTCGGGAGAACGCCCCATCGAAGTACATGACCCAGCCATCCGGTGCTTCACTTCTCAGGGAAAGCGATCGGTCTTCGCCTGCCTCGAGACCTAGCGCTTCTGCCCATTCTGCCACGAAATCCGCAAGTGCGGCTCCCTTGATGACTCTGGTCGTACTGAATTCTAGCTGAAATTCCTGTAGTTCAATGTTCCATTCAGCAACCCTCCCGGCTGAGTTGGGGCTCCTGAGTACTCTTTCCAAGGGGTATGCTGAGACGACTTTGATGGGATGGCCTTGGAAGTAGTGGCGCAACTTGCGTGAGGCCACTAATAGCGCAAGGACGAGTTTCTGAGGCATGGGGTATCGTGCCCTTGCGTCATGTAGTACCGTGCTGACAAAGTACACGGGATGCTCGACGAGGTTGAGGGTGCTGGCGTAGCTTGTGTTCTCCAGTGGTCGAGGCATCTCTTGAGACGACGGAGCCCCCAGCGCTTGGTCGCCTGAAGAGGCCTCTCCTGCTCCGAGCGCGTTCCCCTGATCCGGTTGTTCCTTTCCGGCTGTGGTTGCGGCCTTCGCGAGCCCCTCCTGGCTCTGCTTTGCTTCAGTTCGGACAGTCGATGCGGCCTTGGCGTAGCGCTCCTCCCTGACCGCCACCAGGGCTGCACTAGCGGAGTAGGGGGTGGCCGCGAGGTAGAGCACCAGGGGCTCCTGAGGACGCGGGGCTACCATCACTGGTGGGCTAGTAAGGTACCTCTTAAGATCTTGGAATGCCTTGTCGGCTTCTTCAATCCATTCGAAGGGGCCCTTTTTCTTCATTAGCTTGAACAAGGGCAGCGCTCGTTCCCCCAGCTTGGAGATGAAGCGCCCCAGCGCAGTTACATGCCCGGTGAGCTTCTGCATTTCTTTGAGGGTCCTTGGCGGGCTCATGTCTTCAACTACTTTGACCTTCTCCGGGTTGGCCTTGATGCCCCTGTGGGACACGAGGAAACCAGGAGCTTGCCCGAGGGGACTCCAAACACACACTTCTCCGGGTTGAGTCATAGGTCCACTTCGTTGAGGCTCGCAAAGGTTTCTTCCAGGTCCTGTATCAGGGTTCTTGCCTCACGAGACTTCACCATAATGTCATCGACGTAAGCTTCGGCGTTCCTCCCGAGCTGCCGGCCTAAGGCGATGTGCATCAGCCGCTGAAAGGTCGTGTCTGCATTGCGCAACCCAAACGGCATGCACGTATAGCAGTACACCCCACACGGGGTTAGGAAAGCCGTCTTCTCCATGTCTTCTACCGCCATCTTGATCTGGTGATAGCTCGAGAAGGCATCTAGGAAGCACAATAAGTCACACTCTGCAATGGAGTCGACTATCTGGTCAATGCGGGGGAGCGGAAATGGATCCTGCGGGCAGGCCTTGTTGAGGTTGGTGAAGTCGACACGCATGCGCTCCTTTCCTCCCTTTTTTGGCACAACGACCCGATTAGCCAGCCAATCAGGGTAGCGGACCTCGCGGATAACTTCTGCCGCCTCTAGCTTCCGGGTCTCTTGAACGATGAAAGCCTATTTCTCAGCAGACTGCCGCCTTGCCTTCTGCTTCACGGGGTGCACATTGGGGCACACATTGAGGTGATGCTCAATCACTTCCCTTGGGGCCCCTGCCAACTGATCAGGCTCCCACGCGAACACCTTCTTGTTCGCACGTAGGAACCTGATCAGGGCCTTCTCCTACTCGGGCTCGAGATTGGCCACTATGGTGAAGGTGGCGCCATTGGACCCGTCCTCGTCGACTGGTACCTAATTGGTTTCTGTCTTGTCTTGGGTGAATGGCAGATTCTTTTTAGCCGGCGCAGCCCCCTTGGGCTCAAGGGCGTTGGTGCTAGTGGGCTGTGCCACCGCGACCGCCCTGAAGACAAGCTGGAGCACCTGCAGCACATCCCTTGTGTCTCCTGACACGGTGAGGACGCCGCTGCTCTCAGGCATCTTCATGAGGTTGTACGCCGGGTGAGTTGCTGCCATGAACCGAGCCAGGGCCGGATAGCCGAGGATGGCATTGTAGGGGAGGCCAATGGGGGCGATGTCAAAGTCGATCAGCTCCGTGCGGAAGTTGTTGTAGGTGCCGAAGGTCACTGGGAGGCGGATCTGTCCCAAGGAGGCGGTGGAGCCGGCTCCGACGCCCGAGAAAGGCCTGCTGGGTTGGAGCCGCTCCAGCGGCACGTGGAGGAGGCTGAAGGCCTCCATCGAGAGCACGTTGAGGCCGGCACCACCGTCGATGAGGGTCCTGGTGACGGCCACTTGGCAGATGGTGGGGGTGCACAGCATCGGGAGCACGCCCGAACCGATGGGGTTGAAGGGGTGGTCCTCCGAGTCGAAGGTTAGATTAGCCTCGGGCGCCACCCAGCCCAGGGGGCTTCTCGGCGCTTGGAGGCGGTGCTGATCCGGCGGGTGAACGGCTTGGCGTGATGGCTTGAGGGTGGTGCCTGGGAGCCACCCAGGAGAGCTGCGACGACGGGATGCACTGGAGTTAGCGACGGTGTGGCGGTGCGGCCCTCCCGCCACACCGAAGGATGTTGGGACGAGGCATGCTGCTCCTTCCCCGCTGGGCCGGTGGTGGCGTTGGCGGCAGGCGACGGGGAACGACAAGGGCGTCCGCTAACGGGTGCCGTCTGGGCGACGCAGGTGGCGAGAGCAGCCCGGCGCTCGGCGCGAGCCCGGTGAGCGTCAGCCATGGACACGACGGAAGTTCGCACGTGAACAGCGGAAAATAGATTCCGGCGCACCCCTACCTGGCGCGCCAAATGTCAGATTTCGGGTTCCGGCAGACCCTTGAGGTTCGAACACTGGGGTGCGCGTGGAGATCTCTCCCCTACCGATCTACGTCTAATCTTCCCGCGTGATCTAAGCTGGAAAACAACGAACAACACAAGGGACACAAGGTTTATACCGGTTCGGGCCACCGTTGTGGTATAATACCCTACTCCAGTGTGTGGTGTGGTGGATTGCCTCAGGGTGCTGATGATGAATAGTACAAGGGAAGAACAGCCTCGCGAGAGGTGTTCTTGAGCTGGTGCGATGAACTGCTGGGGTGAGTTCAGTCGCCTCTTCCTCTCTCTCTGCTAGGGTTCTACCAAATCTCTCGCTGTCTCTCCCTCTTGATGTCCCCTACTCTGTGGTGGCTAGCTCTATTTATAGAGGCCCTGGGCCTCTCCCCAAATAATGAGCGGGAAGGGCGCCAACAATTGGCCATTTTGAAGGGGAACATACAGTACAAGTTATCCTGACCAAAGGCGGTCTTCGGCTGCCAAAAGCACTGGTGATGACGCCGTCTTGGGCTCCACGGTGACCTCCGTCCTGCCGCTCTGTTGGTCTTGGTCTCGTTGCACCGGAATGGTAACCTTTGCCCAGTGCCTTGGCCTGTGCTTTCCCCCTTTGCACCAAAGGGGAAACAAGGACACTGCGCTGGCCGGCGCCCACCTGGTATCAATCGTCATGGCTTGTGTCACGGGCTCCTCGCGAGGTATCCCCGCCTTGATCTCTCCGCCTCTTCGTGAGCCTACCTGGTGAGGCTGCCTCTGAGGAAGCTTCCTGTCGTCCGCCCCGCGAGGCTTGGCCCCTCGCGAGGGTCTTGAGCTTGAGCTGATGAAGATGGGTCGCGTTGGGCCCCCACTTGAGCCACGCCGCAAGCCGCGGGCAGGCAAGTCTGGGGACCCCCGTTCCCAGAACGCCGACATTATCAATAGTCAAAGGCGGTCTTGAAAAACGCATTAGGCCCTATATAGATGGAAGGAGGGAGTACTCATTATAATCAGTACTCCCTCTGTCTAGGTGAGCAAGTCATCTTAGATTGTGCACTGTGACCAAGGAGGAGGGGAAAACGAGAGATCTTAATGTTTATTTGCTAATTAATAGCATTGCATGCAATGAACTAACCACTGCATGTCGTGTTTGGTAGTCTCAAGTCATTAAAAGCATGCACACCCACATCTCCTACTGGTTGATATGTCAAGAAACAAGAAACGAGGTAGAAGTTAATGCACCACGCCTAAGTGTTTTGGGAGTATTGTAGATATTGATATTTTTAGTATAAATTTGGTCGTGGGATTTCATTGATGCCTATCAAAGCGTTGACAGGTCTGCTATGCATGACCTGAATATGAAAGCGTTGAGCATCTCGAAGTTGATCAACAATCTTCAATTGTCAAAGATTAGCCGTTCGGCCAATAAGGTGGCACACTTAATCGCTAAGTATAGCTTTGACAATAGATTAGATGGTATTCTTGTAAATAACGTACCGCCATGTGTGGTGGATATTGTATCGAATGAGTGTACTGGTGTGGCTGGTTAATTAATATAAGGTGGTGTTCAAAAAAAGTATAAATTTGGTCAAACACTTTGCAAACAGTTGACGGGAGTAAAAAGGACTAGAGGGAGTATCATGCATGCAGAGTAGGCAAAAAAATGCTTGTCGGAAAAAGGCAAAAAAATTGCTCATTTATAGCCGATTGAAGTCTCAAAGGGCGCGACCGCGTGAGGGAGGCACGACGTTTGACGGAATTAAGTGAAGTTACATCCACGCGCCGGCATGGCGTGCGAACAGGCAGAAGCTATACCGTCAGGCCTACGATATGGGTCTAGTAGACATGACATCTAGTGGTTCCCGCATAGTTCTTGAGAACTCTTTGGGGGCTTGTAGCCATTTATCCACTGGGCAAGCCAGCAACCCCACGCCGTTCGCATGCCCTACTCGTCCCCGTCTTCTACCTTACAACAGTTTGCTCCCAGTCGTCCCGTCCTTTCACATTAGTTCGCTCCTAGATTTTTTTTGCGGGGTACAACAGTTCAACTTCTCCTAACCCTCCTCCAAAATCCATGGCCTCCCAAATCTCCATGGTTGCCGCTGAGTACTAGGTTAGAGCCATCACCGGCGATCAGTTCATCGTCATCTATAAACGTGGATCCGAGGCGGTGAAAGCATGGCTTGCTCACTTCCTACGCATGTTCAACAGTTCAACGGATGAGTGGGTCGCTGGGCTAGATGTTGAGTACACCACAGTCCTGGGACGAGAGAAGGATCTAAAGGACGAAGAGAGGAAGAAGCCCGTCGTGATCCAGGTTTGCATACATAACGTTTGCTTGGTCTACCACATATGCCATGCCGACGTTGAGTGCCAAGATTTTAAGAACTTCCTCAAGGACAAAAGAGTGAAATTCGTTACTGTAGGCTTTAAGAACGACAGTGACGTCCTGCGTCGGATAGGTCTCGTTGTAAGCCAGCCCTTCGATCTCCAGAAGGCAAGCCTAGTGTCCTCCTCTCAACCTTCAATGCTGACCCTGGCAGCAACCATGATTGATCCTTCGTACGCTAAACTGAAGAAACCTCATCACGAGTTTCATCATGCATGGGAGTCGAAGACATTAGATGAAGATCACATCCTGTACGCAGCAATGGATGCCTACCTTTGTTTAAATATCTACAAGGGTTGGATGAAGAAGCAGAGCCCAGTGTCCGGTTCAAGCAAAGAAGCGTCGGCGAAGAGGAAGAGGAAGAGGGACGAGGACGAAGTCGAGGACGTGGACTCGGACTCCAAGTAGGTGGCAGTGCGTCGCTCATGCTGGTTCTACTGCAGTGTCAAGCGGACTAGTTGCTTATTAGTTTATTTTCAAGGGTGTGTTGTGCTGAGGCCCCAGCAGAACTATGTTTATGTTCTTTCTCGTTATTTGAACTCTTTAGTACGTACAGTAGTACTAGTACTATGTCTTACTACTGTTCTTCTTGCAGTTGGTACTACTGCTCGTATCTTCGTGTTCCTACTGTACTTAATACGTTCGTACTAGTAGTATAATTTGGGTCAGTCAATTTGTGAAAGAAGTTCGACGGAGCGAAGGAAGAAGACGGCAGAAGAGGTGGAAGAAGCCCTTCTAGCCATCCATGTTGCATCAAACGGCTCACATGAGTCGACTGACCCAAATTGCTCCTTCAGATTGCAGGATCCACGTGGCATTCAAGGTCTCGAAGGTAGATTCCGCGTCCGCACCCGGTTTGCGGGCTCGACGCGCGCGCAACCGGCTTCTGCCGCGACAGCCACCATGTGCACCTCCTTCGCGCGGGCGGAGACGACAATGACACGCTAGTTCCTCCTCACTGGTGTGCTGGAGCACGCGCTCGTCCTCCTCTTCGTACGCTGCGTGCATAGACGCGGCTCCACCAGCTGCTCGCGTGCTTGGCAGCACGGTGGCATCGCAAGGAGGGACTGCAGACGACGTGAGTGGGCGAGCCTTTGGCTTCATGGCACAGGGATGGCAGCGACACGGCGGTGATGGGCGAGAAATTGTTGGCCGGAGCAGGCGGGCGCCAGCATGCGCAACGGTGGCGGCGGTATATTGATGAGTGCGTGTGTGGGAGCTTACTTTAGTTTTATATATAATGTTGGTCAAACTTAAAAGAAAACCATACTAGTACTTGTAAACATTGGACTTAGGCAGCGCTTTTATTAGTTACTAGCTTATGTTCTTGCCCATTGTGACCAGCCTTAGTACCACGGCCATGATACCGAATCCTGTGCAAGCGCGTGAACCGCGGCCGCGCGGTCGATCGAACGGTGCATCACCATGTCGCGCTCGAAGGACATCCACCGAACCTTTTTGTGTGTGTGAAAACAATCCTCAAATATTACTCAACTTTTTTTCCTGTGAAAGTTCTTGACGCTGCAATATTTCCATATATTTGAATTTAGCTCCAGTTCGTGTTTATTTGGATTTGGACGTTTTTGGTGCGCCCTAGTTTTTTTTAATACTGATTTTGTGTGTGTGCTGAGAGAGAACATGTGTATGTGTCCATATGTGTGTTGTGGCGGAAGGGCAATGTGGAGACGGTGTGCGCGTGATACAGACATAGAGAGGTGTGAATGTGCAAATGATCGTGCATGAGTGAGACATGGACACATGCCGATACGTTGTGTATACATGAGAGAACGGTCTTCTAGTTTACTTGTGTGTGTGTGTGTGAGAGAGAGAGAGAGAGAGGAGAGAGAGAGAGAGAAGAGAGAGGAGCATCCGTAACACAACAACCATCTCTCTCAATTCGTCCGTCCCTCGAACGATCGCATGCAACACATGCATCAACGCGCACATTTTGACACCCTCACCCGGCCCCTGCCCACCTCAAGGCCCGCACAATCTCTTTGTGAATACCCATTTCTCTCCTTAGGTTTGTTTTCTCTCAATATCTGACACACACACACACACACAGAGAGACACGCAGCACAACACACACACACACTCCCCCGAGCACACAATTCATCCCCATCCAAGGTTATACGGCGACCACTCTCGCTTGTGCTTCTTTGCACCCCAACATGCACAACACCTCAATCTTCAAAGAGGGCAACGATCAGATAGAAGACGGCGGCCACACCGCGCTAGAGAATGCGGGGTCATTTGGAAGCAGGGTGATGTGACGACGGCTGACTGACTCCTCTCCCCACCCTCTCTCTCTCTTGCACAAAATTACCAATCCCTCTCTCCCCCGCACAAAATTGTCAATCCCTCAACCCACGAGATCCTTCCCCTCTCATCCATGTTTTTCCTGCTCTCTCATCAGACATGTTGTCTCTTCTCCTTCCACGTATACAGAATCCAGATGCACACGCATCATGTATATTACATGTATGCATCTTTCTCACAGACCTAACTTCTCCCTCTCTCTTTCTCTTTCTATCTCTCTCTCTCTCTCTGTCTTGTTAGGTTTGTCTCCTACTCTCTCGTCCACATACATACAATCTTTCCCGCCCTATCTGCTCCATCTTCAAAAGCTCTCTCTGCGTGTTTCATTCACACATTGGGATATGTCAAAATGTTGCTTCTATAATGGCTGATATAGAGTTATGGTTGTTCTTGTTGCATCCTACAAAGTAATAACTAAAAATGCATTTAGATTCTCATTTGACTGGGATTATGTGAGTTTGAGCATGTTGTGAAGTACTATAGACCTTGTATACATCTTGGGATTCGACAATGATTGTAACTATTGAATTGTATAGACCATTACATTCGAAGTCAATAGCCTAATATATTTATTTCACAATTTCAACAAATGATTAGTTCACTACAAACTAAGAAAACAAATGTGTACTCCCTCCGTTTTTATTTAAGTCCGCGTATTAGCATTGGTCAAAGTCAAGTTTTGTAAACTCTCAGAAAGCTTATAACAAAAAATATTAACATATACAATAACAAATAAATACCATTAGATTCATTATTGAATGTACTTTCACATCATACATATTTGTTATGGTAAATGTTTATATTTTTCTATAAACTTGGTCAAACTTTAGGAAGTTTGACTTCGGTCAAACCTAATATGCAGAGTTTACTACTACTACTCGCTAGTTGCTTAGCCGAATCACTCAACACGCCACACGGGGAGTCCAGTGTCACAAAATTTTGAGGTCGGCGGGAAAATCTCCCGCGACCCTGATTCGAGCAGTGGGAAGTTACCATCATAGCCTTCGGAACAGGCCTACGGATGACGCTTGGTAGGGGGCTGTTTTCGTAACTTCAGGTTCACCCTACCCAGCCAACCCCACCCCGGCACCCAGAGTAGTACACCTGAATACTCCCCAATTTCTATCCCCACCGCAAAATAGACTTCTCCACGGCACCGCAGCCTTCGTGCTCCTCCCCTTTACATCGGCGCACTCGTCCACCGCAGCGCATCTGCCTCATCGACGACCTCGTACGCCGCACTGGAGCCGGTCCACCGTCGTCGTCGTACACGGAGCCTCTTCCCCGGCATCGTCTTCCACGGTCTCGTATCTGCTTCCCGGAAGCCGACGCCAAGCGCAGAAGTACCACCGTCGTGGACAATGAACTGACTCCCGTTGCCGACCATGACTCACAGAGGCCGCCGCGACCATCGTTCTCCTCCTCGATTGGTAATGTGTGTATTGAATCACTTAGCAGTACATGTGCAGTTCCAATTTTGTTCATACCTACCCTTCAAATTTCCTGGGTGCTATTGTTCCCGTAAAAGTAATTGGTTATAGCCTCCATTGTCCAACAGAATATCAGCTTGTAATTGTGCGTCGCTCCTGTATCGCGCTGTGCTTGGGTAGGTTTTTCATCTGCAACCAGTAGTGTGGCAAATGATGGAAAGGTTTTTAGAACTAGCAAAATGCCCATGCGTTGCACGCATCAAGATGCATTTGTATGAGTAGTTTATCTTGTTGGAGATGCTCTAACATGGCAGACGAGTGCTTTAATGTTGCCCACAAGATGCGCGAGTATTACTAGTAGTATATTTTTCTTGCCATGTTGAGATTTTAAAACCACGAGTGCGAACATGCAGAGGAGCAATGAAGATCAAACACGGGATATTCGGGACATCTTCAAGGAGCGTGGCAAGTTAAAGAGGAGCTGCACCGAACCTGTAAAACGAGCTTTGGTAAGTAACACCCTTTCAATTACTTTCGTGTAGCCTCGTGTTCTTCGATGTGTATATGTTGTAGTTTCTGTTTCTCTTAAGCGTGGTGTTCTTCGATGTGTAATAAGAAGAGTCTTAATCGTCCTAATGCTTTCGTTTTTAGCTTGATGTAGGAAGTGGGTGTTCTCACCTTGTAGTCTGTTTTTATTTATTTTTCCTTTTGAATTCACTTCTCCGAGTTCTGTTTATCTGGCTTCTACTAAATGGATCTAGGTTGCTCTGAGTATTGATCTAAAAAAGAAGTAACTTCATGTCAGGATGCAGTTCCTGCGAGGAGGGAAGTATGGTCAACCTCGAGATCATGTTTCCAAAATGAGGCTGGATTACACACAAGGTGCCAGTTCCCTAATGATGCTGGATTAGACACAAGGTGCAAATTCCCAGATGATGCTGGATTACACACAAGCCAGGTGGAGTCGTCAGCTGTTCGTGTCCTCGTGGCATTAGTAAAGGCTGAAAGAAAGCGTGCAGCAGCCCTTGAGAATGTAGCTGAGTTCCTGAAGAAGCGAAAAGAGCAATCAGATGCTCTCTTCACCCAAGCCAAAGAAGAGATGGAAGAAGCCAGAAATAAGCTAGCAGAGGCAGAGCAGGCTAGGCGTCTCCTGCTATCTAAAACTGTTGTCAATACAAAATTTCCTTCATAATAGCTAGGTTCAAATGTTTATCCAGTCAGCATGCCTGTTGTGATGTCCGTGCATCTACTGATGTGGCACAAAATGTTTTTTTCGGGTCATGTAATAACAGCAATTACTTTCCAAACAATAACAGACGAAGCATTGGACATGGTATAGTTCACGCGCAAGCCCGACATTCCAAGTTCAACTTCCACATCAAACTCATGTTCACAGATATCTGCACATTCATACATAATGTCCACAACCATGATTCACTTCAAAGCCAAAAAAATGTGAGGAGAGTTATAAATAAAGAAAATCCTCTACTAGTTCCTGCTACCAGTGCGAGCACAACAAGTCAAGACCATGCGTAAATTAATTATATTTTAGTCATTTTTTGTGTTCTAAAATGCCTGCCGGCTCGCGGAAGGACGTGTTGCCGGCACACGCGCGGATTCAATGAAGGCAGGCGGGGCAGTCTTAAGCTGGTTGCACGCGGCGAGGAGGCGTGCTCAGCCGGGCCTGCAGCGAGTGCGGCCCTCTTGGCCGGCGCGCCGGTTCAATGCCTGCGCTATGAGAGGTCGCGTCCGTGTCAGAGCAATCACTCCCTCCAGTCCTTTTTTGTTTGGGTATAACAAAATCTCGTTTTCCATTCACATTTTAGTGGTAGGAGTTGTGCGTGTGTGTCTGTGAGAGAGAGAGAGGAGACGGTAGTCGGGGTTGTCTGATCGGTAAACAAATGAATAATGTCAGTCTGGGATGGAGACGAAAAGGAGACCGCAACAAATGTTGTGTCTACAGGAGAGATAGAGAGAGTAATTTTAGTGGTATGAGTCATATGTAGAGACATATAGGGTGTGTGAGAGAATCCCATAGAGAGAAAGACAAAGTGAAAGACGAGTGGAGACTGTGTGTTTGGCGGTGAAAAAGAAAGCTTAGGTACCGAGTGATACCAGAGAACAGTAGAGACGTGAGAGATAATGAAAACCGTGTAATTTATAATGATAGGGAGAGTGTGACACTTCTCAAGGGAGACGTCGAGAGACCATGTTTGCGAGGATAGGAGCAACATGAAGTGAGCGTGCGGGTGAGCTGGAGAAAAGAGAGTGATAGCTACCTGAAGGAGCATGCATGCGAGAGAGATGGGCGTGAAAGGAGTGAACAAAAAAGGGATTCAAATATTTGAATTCGAGATGATGATACATGTAATCCATACTCGAACCAAAATTGATCTATCAAACATGCATACTCATATGAATTCACGCACATCTATGTTATTTAATATGTAGATATTACTGATCCATACATTTTAGTAGAACATAATTTGGTTAAATTTTTTCGAATTCAACCTTAAGATTTCGAGATCGTTGTATTTGTAAATCATATTATACATATAAAGGAGCAGAATTCTTTGTTGTGCTTTTGAAAGTATATATATATAAAAATGATGTATATAGAATGTAATTCCAATTGAAAATGGATCCCGCCCGAAAAAAATAGAATACAAACGGGATTCGAATTGAGTTGGCACGGTAAACGTGCACTCTGCAAAATTTGAACGAAGCGGGGAAAGTCGCAGTAACCGCCCGAAACCAAAATCTGCGAGATGGAAATCACTACTGCCTATCCCTGCCACGCAAAGCCTATATGCTGGATTTCTATAGGTTTCGATAGGGGTAGGTTTGTAATTTCACCCAAACGTGACGTAACCGCCTCTCACCCGGATTCATACACGGTGGGCGCCAAAACATAGTGTGTCCTCGGCCGAAATCGACTCCCTCCCCGATTCATATTCATACACGGTGGGCGCCAAAAACAAACTCTCGTCGGCAAATATTCGGTGTATGCGAGATTACCGTCCTATCCCCAACCGACTAGTGTTGCTGTGATGTAGTAGAAATTTGAAACGGGGGCTAAGTTTGTAAATTTCCTCGCATTTGAGACAAGCGCGCCCTGAATACATGGTTCCCCCTTCCTCTCTACCTCCCTTTTCCCCATTCGTACTCCGTGGGCGCCAAAACACCCTCTCCACCCCACCCTCCTCCGTCCGCCGCCGTCCGCCACCCCATCCACCGCCGTCCTCCTCCACCATGCCGGAGCTGATACCCCGACGCCGCCGTCCATTACAAGAGATCGACCTCTCTCATCCACGGCTTCGGACCGGGATCCTTGCATCCCGTCCTCTCGCTTCATCCCCGCCGTCGTCCACCTTGCCGGCGCCGCTCCTACGACCGTCTCGTCCACCGCGCCCCGCCGCCACCGTCTACCCTCCTAGATCTGCTTCCACGCCGCCGACAGCCATCGCTACCGCAGCACCGTCAAATTCTCAGCAGATGCGTACACGGCGCCGCACCAGAGGCGGTACTCTTTCGTATCTGCTCAACTTATTTATCGCAGCAAGAAAATAGATCGCCACTGCTTTACTCTGATTTCTTGTCTTGGTTGCGAAGTTGCCTTTGTCCGGTTTGCACCTTCAGATCCGCCATGGCACGCTCAACACCATACTCGCAATGCTTATGGTTTTCCCCTTTTATATTCCACACTAGTTAAATCACAGTAGACTAAATTTCAAAATTGGGTCAGTCAATTTTTCAGAGCTCGCGGAGTTCCCGGTGATCGAAGGGGCTCGGGTGGTTGTGGGGCCTCGCCGAACGAAGAAAACTCGACGCGGGTGGGGGTTGGGGTGGGGTGGGGGTGGGGTGGCGGAGGAACACAGGCGGTGGGGGCCGTGGTCCGGCGGGCCCGTGCGGTGTTCTGTATGGGAAGAATCAGAGACGAGGAAGAAGAAGGGTTAGGAGGCATAGGATCTTCATCCAACCGCCTGAAATGGTCGAGAGACAGCTAGGAGTTGCAATCTTAATGTGCTCTGGTTCATCATGTGTGGGCACTGCGCAACCAACATTTTATTATCCAAAATCTGCTTGCTCTTCTTTACCATGTTCCTCTTCAGTTCTTCTTTAATATGTACTCTCTCCGTTCCTAAATACAAGTCTTTGTATAGATTCCACCATGGACTACATATGGAGCAAAATGAGTGAATCTACACTTTAAAATGTACCTGGATACATCTGTATGTGATCCATAGTGGAAATCTCTACCAAGACTTATATTTTGGAACGGAGGGAGTATGATAGTAGTACAGTATGTTCCTTGTACTGAAGATGAGCAGGGACATTTGCAGTGTAGAGGTCTATACGGTCGGTTGTGATGGACACTTTGAGCCTCTTTGATTCGTAGGATCTTGTAAACATAGGAATAGGATTTGTAGTGGCCTGCCCACTTGAATCCTATAAGAATAGCAAGGAAATGCGGGGAGCTGTGTCGCCTTTGAGAGTTACATTGATATTAACAGTACCGCACCTTCACTTGAAGAGAGCTGGTATCCGAAGCCTTTCTAGCCGTACCGGCAATACTAGCACATATATTCCAGCAAGTTCCACTTTGCTGATTTTACTCTGATGCTTAAGGTTTTCCCGTTATATCTACACTATGATCTGTGTAGCTGCTTTGTGTCGCACTAGCAGCAGTCCACTCTTGAAGCTAAACACTGCAATGACTTACAAAATTGGCACCAAGGCATTGAGTGCCATTCTGGATGCAATGAAACTCATACGCTCCCCACCTGTTGATTCTTGTTCAGAATATGATCCTAATGACTATTCTAACCTCGAGGAGTCAAAGGCAGATGGCCTGTCCTGTTCACCCATCAAGGTGCCTGTTCTAATTTGGCAATGTTTTATTGATTGCGGGTATCTTGCATATGTTGTCTTGCATTTCTTCTACTTTGTTGCACCGCCATCTGCTTAGTTTACTCATCATATATGTCGAGATGCCATGCCCATCCATTATCAATACATATTCCATCTGTCATCATACCATGTTTTTCCACTCAAATGTTGTTCTTGTGCATCAGACATCAAAAAGGAAGAGGGTGATTGCCGAACCTGAAGGAGCACCAGCAAAGTCCTTGAAAAACGTGGTGGTGCCGGAGAAATCAGACAGCACCCCACTTATATTGGCTGTACAACCAGTGACACAAAACGTAGGACCGACTCCAGCAGACTGTACCCATACTTCACTGGCCACACCACTAGCCCCACCACACAGGACCTGCACTCCAGCAAAAGGTATACCGATTTCATTTGCCATAGCACCAGCTGTACCACAGAAAAATCCCACTCCAGCAAAAAGTACAGCAAGTCCACCGGCCGAAGACCTATCCCAACTGCAGAGACGGCCAATTCCTGCAGATTGGAACCCCATTCCATTTATTCCCAGTTTAAAAGACAATGCTTTCAATGTTGTTAGGGACTACGTGCATATATTCCCATCATGGGAAGATTATTGTGAAGACAAACACCATTTTCACATCTTCCTGTCCAACTTACGTGTAAGTGCTATTATTCATGGCTATTATTTTCCTGTTTTCTGCTGATTGAACACATCAATGATTTACATTACATTGTTGTAACTAGGCGAGGGTCAATCTGGATAGTCATGACGAGCAAAGCTTGCTTGTGCTTTTCAAGGAAGCATTGCAGCAGTATCGGTGTTACCTGAGGAAATCACACTTTGATGGCAAGTCTATAAACGAATTTCCTGGTGAAGTCTCCTGTGCTAAATTTAGAAGACATTGAATGGAAAAACCTTGTTATGCACTGGTCTCGTTCCCAGGATGAGGTACTGTCTATGAAATCACATGACAATTTGAACTTCTACTTTTCCGCATGTGCCTTACGGATCTTTTTTGCAGGAAATCTGCTCGAAGAAGAATTCCGGTTTGACAAGAACGACAGGATATCTCAAATATGCTGCCCGCTGCTTTGCTCTTGTTAGTACCTGTTGTCCTGTATCACTGTACTTGCATACATACCTGGTTCATTATGTGACAGCAGTATGCATGATAGCTTGCTTATCAATTGTTCGCTCCAAATTATCTGATCTGTATGAATGGTTACATTAGTGTAGAATATATCCAATGCCAATGTTTTTTTAGCTCTGCATTGTTCTTGTAAGTACATGCTGTCCTTTATCAGTGTACTTATAATGACAGGTAGTTGTTCATGTACCATCACTCTGCAGCTTATTTTCCTTTGCCCTCCATTTTCTACACATCAGATCTATATTTACTCTTACCATAAGGTTGGTACTGAAGAAGTTTAGCTGTGCATTGCTCTTGGCTGTACCTTTTGCCTGTATCGCTGCACTTACATTTATAGCTACTTGGTTATGTAGCATCACTCTTCATCTTATCTTAAATATTCTCCATTTTTTCGTATATTATCACATCTATATTTACTCTTAACAAAATGTAGAATAAAGGCAATGCTTTTGAAGAAGATTCTGTGGTAAACTTCTTGAATTGCCCCCCCCCATCAGCATGGACAAGGCCTTTATAGAGCCTGTCTTCACCAATAATGTAAGTTTGTCCATCTCAAGCCTTCAAACTTTGTTGTATATATTTGGTTAGGCATGACTGCAACAGCTGTTTATTTTTGGTGTTTGCATCAAATTGCTTGTTTAAAGTTTATTATATGTAGTTCATAAACAAAAGTTCGTCCTTTCTCAATTTAAGTTTTCAGTTGTACAACCAAGTTCCTTCTTCATACCATGTAAATTAAACTATACAGAGCAAGTGATCTTCTTTTGCACTGCATGTATGCTTCTGTTCTTCATCTGTAATCCAGTGGTGTGGTGAACCTACCCACTACAGCACAATGTCATATTCTGCAATGTCTTAACTATGAAAAATGTCATATCATTCTACTATTATTTAAACCGTCTCTTTATTTGCCAATCTGAAATGGTATAAATTGACAGCACACTAACCATTGATACTTATGAGTTCTTGATCTGTAATCCAGTGGTGTCGTGAAGCTGCCAACTCCTTCACAATGTCATTTCCTGCCATGTCTTGACCTGAACAATACCATATTGTGTTAATGCAAATTTAAACTGTGTCACTTTATTCGTCAGTAAGAAATGTGATGAATTGTCAGCACTGATACTTTTATGTGCAAAACCTGTCATCTGTCTGCTTGTTTATCTTTCAGAGTGAGGAAGATATAAGTGTTGAACAAGCGCAGTCTCATCATCTTGCTCAGCTGCTTGCGCTGCAGCTCCCCAGCAGGGCTAACCTTTCTTGAACTCTATTGAAGTGCTGTCGGTTTTGTATATTATTTTGTCGGCGTGTTTATTTGCACTGGTGGCGATCTTTGATGCCCAGTGTATGTAATCTGCTGTCTGCTTGTGCTTTATTATCATAGTGGCGAACTTTGATGCCCAGTGGATGTAATATGCCGTAATTTCTTTATTGTATAGTATAGGTTTTTTCTTATTCACGATGCTGCAGTTATTTTACTGTATATATATCCTGTCTTCGCAGTAAACCGGCCAAACCGTAAAATTACGGTACATAATCGGGCCGTCATGCAATCACGATGTAGGTTGGGCCTGAAACGTGCCGATCAGCTCACGGGCCGGCAGCAGCCCGAAATGAACCCCGGCCCATGATTGTGCGAATCAAATCACGGGCTTTTAACAGGCCGAAAAATTGTCTCGGTCCTTGTTTGGCCCAATCAGATATCGGCTGCGAGCAGGCCGGATGCAAACCGGGCCGTAGTTAGGCCCAACTATATGACGGGCTTTTAACAGGCTGAAATTAATATAGGGCCGAAATGTTAAACGGGCCCTTAACAGGCCAAAACTAATATCAGGCCGAATTACTAAGTGGGCCTTTAGCAAGTGGGCCCAAAAGCATAGTGTCCAGTTGACGGGCCGAATCTGATATGGGCCATAATTAGGCCCAAAACCTCTTAAAGGGCCGGACCTGATCTGGGCCGTAATTTGGCCCAGAACGTGGTAGGCTTTTAACGGGCCGGATCTCATATGGGCCACTATTAGGCCCGGAGCGTGGCAGGCCATTAATAGACCGTATCAAATATGGGCCAGCATTTGGCCTAAAACATGGCAGCCAGTTAATGGGTCGGCCTACTAGGGTCCTCAAAATCTTGTCGGCCTACAGCTGGGCCGGCCCATTAATGTCGGCGAAATCTCGTGGGCCTTTAGCTGGGCCGTCCCATTATGATCCGCAAGAATTTTGTGGGCCTTTACCTGGGCCGGCCCATTATGGCACACAAAAATCTTGTGGGCCTTTACCTGGGCCGGCCCATTATGGCCCGCGAAATCTTGTGGGCCTTTAGCTGGGCCAGCCCATTATGGTCCGCAAAATCTCGTGGGCCTTTAGCTGGGCCAGCCCATTATGGTCCGCAAAATCTTGTGGGCCTTTAGTTGGGCCGGCCCATTTAAACTTGTTGGGCCATGCCACATGTCGACGTATCATAGGCGCCTTCTGTACAGTGAGTGGATGACATCTGTACCGACGATGAGCCGACACGTGTTTCCTCTAGCCAATGATGATTTTACACGTGGAAAATCCCCATTGGTCGGGGCTGTTAACGGGTTATCGGATCCAAAACCCGACCCGATAGCTTAACGGCGTTCCGTTACGGTGGATGCCACATGTGGGTCACCCTTGACGAAAGCACTTCTATGACACGCGATTTATCGTCATGGAAGTGGACACTTCCGTGATGATAATTTTGGTAATGTCATGGAACACTTCTACGACAGCACGGGTATGACTATCTTGATTCTGTCATAAATTTGTCATGGATGTACATGCATGACAAAAAAAGCGACCTACTGTGACAAACACGTATCATCACGGAAGTGTATTTTTTTTGTAGTGTTGGCTAGTTCCTCTCCCATAGCTTGTCTCTTAGGTTCAGAGAAACGCCGAAGACCCTGCTTAGCCGGCTTGAATCCCTTTAGAATATTGAGGCTCTGCTCGGCCAGCCTGCGTGGGATTCCTGGCATCCCAATTCTCGCGCAGGAACTCTCGTAGTGCGGCGTCCACGGCGGGTGAGGGAGTCCTGGATTAGGGGGTCTCCGGACAGCTGGACTATATCCTTTGGCCGGACTGTTAGACTATGATGATACAAGATTGAAGACTTCGTCCCGTGTCCGGATAGGACTCTACTTGGCGTGGAAGGCAAGCTAGGCAGTACAGATATGGATATCTCGTCCTTTGTAACCGACCTTGTGTAACCCTAACCCTCTCCGGTGTCTATATAAACCGGAGGGTTTAGTCTGTAGGACAACATACAATCATACCATAGGCTAGCTTCTAGGGTTTAGCCTCTCCGATCTCATGGTAGATCAACTCTTGTAATACCCATATCATCAAGAATAAATCAAGCAGGACGTAGGGTTTTACCTCCATCAAGAGGGCCCGAACCTGGTTAAAACATCGTGTCCCCTGCCTCCTGTTACCATCCGCCTAGACGCATAGTTCGGGACCCCCTACCCGAGATCCGCCGGTTTTGACACCGACATTGGTGCTTTCATTGGGAGTTCCTCTGTGTCGTCGCCGTTAGGCTTGATGGCTCCTACGATCATCGATAGCGATGCAGTCCAGGGTGAGACTTTTCTCCCCGGACAGATCTTTGTGTTCGGCGGCTTCGCACTGCGGGCCAACTCGCTTGGCCATCTGGAGCAGATCGAAAGTTACGCCCCTGGCCACCAAGTCGGGTTTGGATGCTTAAACTATACGGCCGATATCCGAGGAGACTTGATCTTCGACGGATTTGAGCCTCCGCCTTGTGCGTCACGCGATCGCGATGAGTACGATTTAGCTCTACCATCAGACAGTGTTCAGGAGATCGCACCGGCAGCCGCTCCAACCTTCAATTCGGAGCCAGTTGCGCCGTCCATGGACAGGGGGATGGACCCCGCCACGGAGGCCTTACCCTCAATGGCGATCAAGCCGAACATCGACCTTAGCCTGCACGAGAGCCGTGTTGTCAGACTGTCGGATCCTTCTCTGGCCACGGACTCCGAACCGCCCGCGCCCGTTCCTGGTGAATCCGATTGGGCGCTGATCATGGAGTTTACCTCCACGGATATTTTTCAGCACCCGCCCTTCGGCGACATACTGAATTCACTAGGGTCTCTCTCTTTGTCAGGAGAGTCCTGGCCGGATTATGACCGGCAGGATTGGGATGCGGACGACGAAGAAATTTGACGCCCACCCATCACCCACTTCATAGCCACTGTCGATGACTTGACCGACATGCTCGACTTCGACTCCGAAGACATCGACGGTATGGACGACGATGCAGGAGACGAACAGGAACCAACGCCTACAGGGCACTGGAAAGCCACCTTGTCGTATGACATATATATGGTGGACACAACCAAAGAAGGCAATGGCGACGAGACAGCGGAGGATGACCCCTCCAAGAAGCAACCCAAGTGCCAACGTCAGCGGCGCCACTCTAAGTCCCGCCAAAGCAAAAGTGGTGATACCGGCACAGGAGATAATAACACTCCAGATAGTGCCGAAGATGGCAACAATCCCCTCCAGCACGATCTAGGACAGGAGGATGGAGAGGCCAGCCCTCCAGAGAGAGCGGCAGATGGAGAGGCGGAGGATGATAATTACATGCCTCCCTCCAAAGACGAGGCGAGACTCGACGATGACGAATTCGTCGTGCCAGAGGATCCCGTCGAACAAGAGCGCTTCAAGCGCCGGCTTATAGCCACGGCAAATAGCCTTAAGAAAAAGCAGCAACAGCTTCAAGCTGATCAAGATCTGCTAGCTGACAGATGGACTGAAGTCCTCGCGGCCGAGGAATATAAACTCGAATGCCCCTCCAAGAGTTACCCAAAATGCAGGTTGCTACCCCGACTGGAGGAAGAAGCGTATGACGCGGCTGATCGGCCACCTCATGGCCGCGATAGAGAGGCATTCCAGCCAAAAGCTCAGCCTGCACCCCGATGCCATTCAAATAAAAAGGCATGGGGAAATACGCCAGACCTGCGAGACGTCTTGGAGGACAAAGCAAAACATGCAAGATCGATCTACACATCACGAGGGCGCCACTATGCGAGACGATAAATGTCATGCCGGATACAGTAAAAGTAAATCTGGCCGGGCCGAGCACAGCGGGCAAGACTCATTGGAGCTGCGTCGCGATATAGCCCAGTACAGAGGCGCCGCACACCCCTTATGCTTCACAGACGAAGTAATGGATCATCAAATCCTAGAGGGTTTCAAACCCGTAAATATAGAATCATACGACGACACAACAGATCCTGCGGTATGTATCGAGGATTTCCTCCTGCATATCCACATGGCACGCGGTGATGATCTACACGCCATTAAATACCTCCCACTCAAACTCAAAGAACCAGCTCGGCATTGGCTCAATAGCTTGATAGCAGAGTCCATTGGTTGTTGGGAGGATCTGGAAGCCGCATTCCTTGACAACTTTCAGGGCACTTATGTGCGACCACCAGATGTCGATGACTTGAGCCACATAATTCAGCAGCCAGAGGAATCGGCCAGGAAATTCTGGACACGGTTCCTAATAAAGGTTGGCTCGCAGTAACAACATATCAAAGAACCATGGTACTTCGGATACCAAGGACAGCAGTAGCAGGTCACGTCGCAACAAAAATAAGTGCCACATTAATAGCGACAATACCGAGGATACGGTAGTCAATGCCGGATTCAAAGGCTCTAAACCCGGTCAGCGGAAAAAAGCCATTCAAAAGAAGCACTCCGGGCCCGTCCAGTTTGGACCGTATACTCGATCGCTCGTGTCAAATACATGGCACCCCCGACAAGCCAGCCAACCACACCAATAGGGATTGTTGGGTGTTCAAGTAGGCCGGCAAGTTAATTGCCGAAAACAAAGATAAGGGGCCACATAGCGATGACGAGGAGGAGCCCCGGTAGCCGAATACCGGAGGACAGAAGAGGTTCCCCCCACAAATGTGGACGGTGAACATGATATACGCAACCCACATCCCCAAGAGGGAGCGGAAGCGTGTGCTCAGGGACGTATATGCGTTGGAGCCAGTCGCCCCAAAGTTCAACCCATGGTCCTCCTGTCTGATCACCTTCGATCGCAGGGACCATCCCACTAGTATCCGTCATGGCGGATTCGCCACACTGATTTTAGACCCAATTATTGACGGATTTCACCTCACTCGAGTCCTTATGGATGGCGGCAGCAGCGTGAACCTGCTTTACCAGGACACGGTGCGCAAAATGGGTATACACCCCTCAAGGATCAAACCCACAAAAACGACCTTTAAAGGCGTCATACCAGGCGTAGAGGCCCATTGCACAGGCTCAGTCACACTAGAAGTGGTCTTCGGATCCCCGGATAACTTCCGAAGCGAAGAGTTAATCTTCGATATAGTCTCGTTCCGCAGTGGTTATCATGCACTGCTCGGGCGAACCGCATTCTTCTCCTCGAGCTGCCTCTTGGCAAGGCTGAGCTCTTTCTTGGACCCCTTGAGGTCCTGCTTCAATGCGGAAACCTTCGCAGTCTGTGCGGCAGAGGCCAGCATCGAAGCCTGCATATGCATATAGACATACTTATGTTAGACTCCTGCGATATTGTTTGATCCTCTATTCGGCTTTTCTTTTTGAACACCGAACAAAGCATCAGGGGCTACTGTCTATGCGGTAATATTTTCCTATATTTCAAACACTTACCTCAAAGCCTGTTAGAAGGCTGGCACAGGCTTCAGTCAATCCGCTCTTGGCGGACTGAACCTTCTGGACCACCGCACTCATAATAGTGCGGTGCTCTTCATTGATGGAAGCACTGCAAAGCGCACCCAGCAGATTGTCCGGTGCCTCTGGTTGGACAGAGGTCACCGGCACAGGCGTCTTGCCCCTTTTGGAAGGAGGCCGCCTGCCTGAGTCCGGAACCATTGGAGGTTCCAGCGCGGTGTTTGGCGGAGGGCCGAACTCGGAGCCCTCGGGAGCCTTGCTCCCTCTGCTCCCGGAGTCCGGAAGGTCGCCTTGAGGCACCTCCGGGACTGTCTCCCCTCGACCCGGTGCCTCTTGAGACAATACCTCGGCATTGTCCGTAGGGCAAGGGGAGGTGGCGGTCGGAAGTGGATCACTATCCATATCCGACGAGCCCAGGGAGCCGTCCGACGATACGTCGATACGGGCTCGTGGCGGTCTGCATAATCATAATTCGGTGTTAGGAGAAGCGGTGCGACAAAGGAATGCTATGAGTTACTCTGGTATCCGAATACTTATGACTTTGACAGGGGCTTGGCCCTGAGCAGCCACTCGTCTTCGCCTTCGGCGACGGTGGTGGAGTAGTCCGGAAGGAGAGTCCTTCCCTTCTTGGACCCTTCGGCCCCCCAGTAGGGGCGGCCTTCCTTTTCTTGTCTCCCCCGACTGGAGGGGGAAAATCTTCATCTTCCTCCTCGTCTTCGGGGGAGAAGTGCATCGCGGAGTTATCGGACGATGAGTCCAATAACACCTGGCGCCGGGAGGTCTTTCGGGTTCCCTTGTCCTTCTTGGTCTTCTCCAGCACCTTGTAAGGAGCCAGAGTCAGCATCTCCGTCAAGAGAGCGTCTGCAGTGTCTTCGGGCAGAGGGTCCGCAGTGTCTTCGGGCAGAGGGTCCGCAGTGTCTTCGGGCAGAGGGGCCGGACAGTTAATCTGCCCCGACGTCTCCACCCAGTCTACACTACTATTAAACAAGAGAACATGGCGGACGAAAACTCTGCCAGGCCCATGCTCGCACAAGAGAAACAACCCACGCGCACAAGGAAAACAATCAAACAACCCACATCTAATTTATATGGAGAAAAAAACAATCACAAAAGGAAACCACACGTCCGTTCCGTGTGCATTGTTCAACAATACAGAAAGAAAGTTGCTAAATTAGAGGCAACCAATTTATTTTTTCCCCGCCGCTGCTGCCGTTTCACGTTGCCATCCAGGCGTACAAGTTAACCCGTGGCATCGCTGCCCTGGGCAGTCGGCGAGGCACCTGACCACGACGGCAACGACAAAGCTCTTTGGCGACAGAGGTGCCGCGCCCAGACTAGCTGAACTCTGTTGTCATCCAGACGTCCAGGTTTACCCGCGCCATTGCTGCCCTGGCAGACGGCAAGGCACCAGACGACTGCCACAACGACAAGCTCTTTGTCAATACAGGTACCGCCCAGACTGTCTGAACTTTGTTGCCATCCAGGCGTCCAGGTTCACATGTGCCATTGCTGCCCTGCGCAGCCGACGAGGGACCCGACGACGGGTGCGACAAGCTGACCTGCCCTGCGCCATTCACGTCCGTGCCCTTCGCCAACAAAGGTGCCGCCCAGACTGTCTGAACTTCGCGAGGCTTTTACATGCCGCCACCACCCAAACTGTCCCGCGCCATCACCGCACTGCGTGTACGACGACGTCACTGCACCGATGAACTGCTTCCACAGGTGCATGCTTATTTGCCAACATGTTGCCAGTGTGATCCATTTGATTGATCCTCTTTCTTTTCTGCATATTATAATGATAAAAACATGTTGGCATTCTATAATTTATCAAAAAAGAATGAATCTTATGGCATGAGCATATGCTAACATGATCCCTATTGTACGTACCTGACCTAAACCTGAAATCGTACCATGAAGCCTTATTGAATAATGATGATATAAGAAATCCGGATCGTTAGGCATGACACGTATGCACATGGCTCAATAACAATGACTCACTAAAGAGAAATAAGATTTAAAATGAATGTTTCTATTATAAATTATGATACGTGCGTTGCACGTGCAAGTCTACTAGTCCTGTCAAAGGCATGGAGATCAGACCCCGCACATGGTTAAGCTAGGGGAAATAAATATCCTCTCGGATGTATAGAACTCACCGAATGCGCTCGGCGCTTCGCGCTTAGCCCGCGGTCCTCGGTGAGAGAGGGAGGGACCTCGGCGCCCTTGAACAGCACCTTCTAGACGTCCTTGTGCATCGTGTCGAAGAGCTCGCTCAGAGTCTAGTGCTGGGCCGGGTCGAACTCCCACAACTTGAAGTCCCGTTGTTGGCACGGGAGGATCCGGCGGATGAGCATGACCTGGACTATGTTGACAATCTTGAGCTTCTTGCTTGTCATGTTCAGGATACATTTCTGGAGTCCGTCTAGCTCCACTGATGAACCCCATGACAAGCCCTTCTCTTTCCAGGAAGTGAGCCGTGTAGGGAATCCGGATCGAAACTTGGGGGCAGCCACCCATTTGGTGTCGCGTGGCTCGGTGATGTAGAACCACGCCGATTGCCACCCCTTTATGGTCTCCACGAAGGAGCCCTCGAGCCATGTGACGTTGGGCATCTTGCCCACCATGGCGCCTCCGCACTCCGCCTGGCGGCCACTCACTACCTTCGGCTTGACATTGAAGGTCTTCAGCCATAAGCCGAAGTGGGGCTCGATGCGGAGGAAGGCCTCGCACACGACGATAAACGCCGAGATGTTGAGGATGAAGTTCAGGGCCTGATCGTGGAAATCCAGGCCGTAGTAGAACATGAGCCCTCGGACGAATGGGTGCAGAGGGAATCCCAGTCCGCGGAGGAAATGGGTAAGGAACACTACCCTCTCGTGGGGCCTGGGGGTGGGGATGAGCTGCCCCTCATCTGGGAGCCGGTGCGCGATGTCGTCGGGCAGGTATCCGGCTCTCCTCAACTTCTTGATGTGTCCCTCCGTGACGAAGGAGACCATCCACCTGCCTCCCGCTCCGGACATGGTTGGAGAAGGTTGAGGTGGGAAATGCGGACTTGGGCGCTGGAGCTCGAGTGTGCGAAAATGGATGAGCAAAGGTGAATCCTTGTCCCTTTATATGGGCGGACGAAACTATGCGTCCCCACTAGCCTGGTAAAACTCGCTTATCCCCCAAGCGCCATGATTGATGGCGCGGTTGGGTTACCCACGACCGTATTGATGAGAATCCCGTAATTAGGGGAACACGATCTCTGCTCTGACAAGACGTGTCAAAAAACCACCTCACGTTATGTGCGGGGCTAGTTAAAGAAAACGGTTCGAATAATCACCAAGCCATGGCTTAATGTCATGTTGCCAAAACAAGTCAGCAGATTAAGATTTGTGGAAATATTATTCTCTCTACGGTGGTATGTGGAATTTATTTTGCAGGGTCGGACACTATCCTTGTATTCAAACTCTTCTATGATGTGTTCGGAGGAGGAACCCGCCTTGCAATGCCGAAGACAACACTGCGCGCCGGGCTCATCGTCATTGAAGCCTGGTTCAGGGGCTACTGAGGGAGTCCTGGATTAGGGGGTCTCCGGACAGTCGGACTATATCCTTTGACCGGACTGTTAGACTATGAAGATACAAGATTGACGACTTCGTCCCGTGTCCGGATAGGACTCTACTTGGCGTGGAAGGCAAGCTAGGCAGTATGGATATGGATATCTCCTCCTTTGTAACCGACCTTGTGTAACCCTAACCCTCTCCGGTGTCTATATAAACCGGAGGGTTTAGTCCGTAGGACAACATACAATCATACCATAGGCTAGCTTCTACGGTTTAGCCTCTTCGATCTCGTGGTAGATCAACTCTTGTAATACCCATATCATCAAGAATAAATCAAGCAGGGCGTAGGGTTTTACCTTCATCAAGAGGGCCCGAACCTGGGTAAAACATCGTGTCCCCTGCCTCCTATTACCATCTTCCTAGACGCACAGTTCGGGACCCCCTACCCGAGATCCGCCGGTTTTGACACCGACATTGTTTAACTGTGCCCCGATGGAGGCTGTTTTTGTAGGGTCCGTTGGGTGGACTTGGAATTTGACTATTTCATCCGCTGGTTTAAAAGATGTGGACTTGGATCTCTTGTCAAGTATCACGTCATCCCTGTCCACTATGGAGTGCAGCACGGTTAATTCCTCAGCCAAAAGGGCTTCGGATAATGCCTCGAGGGCCAATGCGGTTGTTTTGTTTTCGGGGCGGAGTGTTGTGTCCGTATCACTAGCGAGAGCGGTGATTCTGTTGGGCCCGGGCATTTTGAGCTTCATGTACCCATAATGGGGTATGGCTTGGAAGATCGTGAACGCTTCCCGTCCTAAAAGGGCGTGGTATCCACTACTGAACGGGGCCACTTGGAATGTAATTTCTTCGGACCTATAGTTCTCTGGCGTGCCGAATACCACATCTAGTGTGATTTTCCCAGCACAACGTGCTTCCTGACTGGGGAGGATTCCTCTGAAGGTTGTGCTGCTTTGCTCAATGTGGTTCCAGTCTATTTCCATTTTTTGAAGGGTTTCCTCATAGATGAGGTTCAATCCACTGCCGCCGTCCATGAGTACTTTGGTGAGTCGAAAGTCATCCACAATTAGACTGAGGACCAGTGCAGCTGGTGCTCGGGCTGTTCGGAATTTAGGTTCGTCACTGGCATTGAAGGTAATAGCCGTGTCACTCCATGGATTTATTGCTGCCATGTGGCAGATTTCGGCGAGGCTGCGGAGTGTTCGCTTGCGCCTATTATCTGATGCGAAGGTTTCAAAGACTATTAGTACCGTATTGTTATCCATGGGATGGTGCTCTGTGGTATTTGGGATGAGAAGATCCTCACCACTTTTGGCCACCTGCCGGAGTATCCAACATGCTCTAAGGCTGTGTGTTGGTATGGTATCCCCTGTACTATGAATTTTGCAGGGTCCGTTAAGCCATCCCTCCAATACGGTTCCATGCCCTGAAGAGGGTTTTTGTTTCTTTGTAACTAACTCGGGTGTCTTATGATAGTGCACCCTTTTACTTCGGACTGGGTGTATATTCCGAGTCGGATTATCCCAAAATTTCTTTTTAGTTTTCCAGGCGCTTTCCATCGCACAGTACTTTCGTACTATGGACGCCAAGTCAGCGAAGCATGATATGTCACGGTGACTCAAGGCGTTAAGGATTCCCTTCTCCGTGCAATTATTGCAGAAAAATGAGACTGCGTCTTCCTCGCGGCAATCCTTAACCTTGTTCATCACAAGGAGGAATCTGGCCCAATAATGATGTACTGTTTCATGGGGTTGTTGCCTGATGTGGGAAAGATCGTTTATGTCTGGGTGGGTGGGTGGAATTGGGTCCGAACCCCTACCCAATCTGAGACCCAGGGGCCGAGGTGTTTCCAATCTTGGAATTTTGGTTTCCGGGATGTTTCCCGATAAGTCTGGCCTGCTGCCTGGCTCTAGGTTCAGGGCTTGGGTGATGTCCTCCCGTAAACGGCTATCCGGCTCGGAGAGCTCAGGAATCCGGACATAGTTAATCCTAAAGATAGAAGAAGAATCGCCGCATTGTTCCTCCACCACCGTAACATGATGGGTGACTGGTGGAGAGTTAATCTCCCTTTGATCGGGTTTAAGCCCAATCCAATCATAGTCCGTAGTGACTCCCAAGGCGGCGATGCGATCCAAGAGCTCTTTTAGGGAAGAGAGCTCCATTGGATCCATCTGCTCGGCAGATTCCGAGCCGACGTGGAGGCTGTTTTTGATGACCCAAGAAGTCAACGTCGGGGCAGCAGCCAAACGAGCGGTCATGATGAAACTGCCTAGCCAGAGAGTTTGGCCGACAGCCAGGGCTCCCCCGGCGGTGATGTTGTTTTTAACAACGAGACAAGGCATCCTTCCTTACGGTGACGGTACAGAGGAACTCTCAATGAAAGCACCAATGTCGGTGTCAAAACCGGCGGATCTCAGGTAGGCGGTCCCGAACTGTGCGTCTAAGGCGGATGGTAATAGGAGGCAGGGGACACGATGTTTTACCCAGGTTCGGGCCCTCTTGATGGAGGTAAAACCCTACGTCCTGCTTGATTATTCTTGATAATATGAGTAGTACAAGAGTTGATCTACCACGAGATCGGAGAGGCTAAACCCTAGAAGCTAGCCTATGGTATGATTGTATGTTGTCCTATGGACTAAAACCCTCCGGTTTATATAAACACTGGAGGGGGCTAGGGTTACACAAGGTCGGTTACAAAGGAGGAGATATACATATCCGTATTGCCTAGCTTGCCTTCCACGCCAAGTAGAGTCCCATCCGGACACGGGACGAAGTCTTCAATCTTGTGTCTTCATAGTCCAACAGTCCGGCCAAAGGATATAGTCCGACTGTTCGGAGACCCCTAATCCAGGACTCCCTCAGCGATGAATCCTTCTCTTTGAATTTTTTCTCCCCAAAAGCAAATATATAGAGTTGGACTTGAGGTCGGAGGAGCTCCAGGGGGCCCATGAGGTAGGGGGCGCGCCATAGGGGGGCAGGCGCGCCCCCCACCCTCGTGGATAGGTGGTGGGGCCCCTGGTCTTCATCTTTTGCAAGGATTTTTTATATTTTCCGAATAGATGTTCCATGAAGTTTCAGGTCATTCCGAGAACTTTTGTTTCTGCACATAAATAACACCATAGCAATTCTGCTGAAAACAGCATCAATCCGGGTTAGTTCCATTCAAATCATGCAAGTTAGAGTCCAAAACAAGGGCAAAAGTGTTTGGAAAAGTAGATACAATGGAGACGTATCAGGACCCAGCCCTCAAGGCCGATGGGTGGCTTCCTCCGTTACAGAGGAGGATATTGCGAAGCTTCGAGCGGCCAGATACTTGACCGCGGAGATCCACCATAGGCTTCTTGCTCAAGGACAGGTTATTCCGACCCCCAGATCCAGCAAGAGGGTCTTATTCATCTGCGACTTCCTCTGAGGGCTAGGGTTCGCTCTTCACCCCTTCCTCCGGGGGCTAATGTTTTATTACGGACTAGATTTTCATGATCTATCTCCGGACTCTTTCCTCCACGTCTCGGCATTTATCATTACATGCGAGGCCTTCCTCCGAATTACCCCACACTTCGGCTTATGGCTCAAGACTTTTAGTGTGAAGCCGGAGGTGGTCGACGAGGAACAGGCGGAGTGCAGTGGTGCTGTAGTAAGCAAGCTTACCAACACTCTCTGGCCAAAAAGGCTCTTTCACCGAAACCTCCAACCAATGGTAGCGAGAGTGGTTTTATGTCATGGAACCCCGTAGTACCAAGTGGGAAGCTATACCTGCGTTCCATTCCGGCCCTCCGCCACAACTTGCATCATGGATTGACAAGGGGCTGGACTGGGGATCAGTTGACGAAGTGTAAACTATACAGAGCCGCATCCGAACCCTCCTTGAGAGAGACATCAATCTTGTCAACGTGATTCAAGTGATGCTAGTTCGCCGGATCCTGCCATGCCAGCGCAGGTCTCGCCACATGTGGGAGATTAATCCAGAAGGACCACGAACCCTCCAACACTTCTTCGGCACTACGCATGAAGGGATGTGGAAGCTGTTTTTCAGGAAGCGGAAACATTGGCTGGACACTACTGAGGATGCTGGCCTTGACTGCCACCGTCTGGATACCCCGGTAAGCACTTGCCTTCCGAACACTTTGTAGTTACTCATACCGTAATATGGTGCTGAGCAAACTATCCTCTTCCAGGGCTGGATAAAGAAAGCGGAACTAAGCATGTGTTCGCCCCCTTGCCCGAAGGCCCAGCAAATCATGTTTTAACAAGGATGTTGGCCCTGGTACCATACCAGATGCCTCTGTCGGGCGGCTCAAGCTTGGAGGACATCGATGCAGTCTCATGCTGAGGACAAGCCTCAGGCCAAATCATAAGTAAAGAAGGATGTTTTAGACCTATTCCGTTCTTTTTCTTGTGATGTCTATAATATATATATTTTTGCAGTTCGACACGTAGTCTTCTTCAACAATCCTCTTCCTCAGGGGACCTTCTCCAAGAGATGATGGAAAGAGAGACGCCTCCACCGGCCTCTCTGCCCTATAGGGCGGACGACTTCGAGGTGTCGTCGCAGAGGGTCTCCCTCGACCGACAGACGGTGCGAGGGACGATGAAGATATTACCCGAAGGTGATACTTCGGTGGCCTAGAGTCCGGGGACCAGTAATGAAGGCCCCAAACAATCCGGTCTATAGTCGGATACGAATAAATGGATCCCTTCAAAGGGTGGCCGTACTCCTACAGCAGCCTTCGGAGATCCAGAGGCGCCAGATATACTGACTAACATGCTGCAGTAGGCGTCCATCTCAGAGAAACATCGTACCTTGATGGGCACGGTGGTTGAAAAGGTCATGTCCATGAAGCGCGGATTGAATGAGGCTTTTGTGGGCCTACTAAGAGGTTTCGAGGTTTGTACTGTAATACGTTCAATTGTGTTTTATTCACGAAATGCACCTGTGTATAGATAGTAGCCCCTGAGACTCTGATTGGCTTCCCGAGGGAGGCAATGAAAGGATCAAAAGAAATGCCCAGGGACTGACCTGATTATTTGGAACACAGGTTGTTTCTCCCCTGACGACTGCTCGGACTACAGATATTGTCGAGCTGCAGTGGAAGCTTGATGTCGTAGGGTATGACATTGCGTTAATCAATAGGCGTCTTGACGAGTCGCAAGGTATGTATTCGGAGCAGTCCTTATACATATGTGTCTGTAATATAAGCGTGACGCTGAAAATTGCATACTGGGTTATATATGGCTGTAGATGGTGCCGCCGCCGTTGAGATACTTCAGGCGGAGCTGGCCCAGGCTAAGGAGCAGGCCTGGTTTAGTAATGCGGCTGCCGAAAAGGCATCGGCCGAGTTAAAGGCCGAACGAGCTGCTCGGCACGAAGACGCGGGGAAAATATCCACGATGGCGCTCGAACTAAAGAATGCTACTAGCCGCTGTGAATTCCTTGAGAAGGCGAATAAAGCCAAAATCGCTGATCTTGACAGGGCCTTGCGAGAGGCGAAAGAAGTGCGGTCCGTATCTAGAGCGGCCCGTGAGGAGATCCGGCAAGCTGGGGAGATTGTGGTTGGTAAGCCCTTTTTATTACAGACTAAGTTCGGCAATCTGAATTATGGTCAGCTTAACCAAGTGTGGAGCTCTCCAGACGCGTTTTTGGACCTGCCAAAGAGTTCTTCCAATGCAACGCAGTTTTACCAGGTGCAAGAGGGATATGCAACGGAGAAGCTTTTCTGATCACAGTTTAGTGCATCAAAACGCCCTTTGTTGCTGAATGAACAGATGTCCCAATGGGCCAAGCTTCACAGGATATCCGGCGCTGCCATGAAGAACGTCATAATCTGGCTGTGGCCGACTGAGCCTATTCCGAATAGCTACTTCGGCTTGGTGCGGCGACTTGTTGATGCGGCGCCACGTATCGACGCTGTTAAGCGGTCGGCGTGCATTGAGGGTGCACGGATGGCATTTGCCTATGTCAAGACATACTAGGGGAAGATGAAGGCCATCGATGTTGCAGTGAAGAGTACACCCAAGGGCAAGGACCATCACACACCGGAGCATTATTTTTAGGACGTCTTAGAGGTTGCCCACTTCATAGAGGGTCAGTGCTCAAAAGACATAATATTCGAGTGAGGCGTATGGGAATTGTAAAAGACAATTTTATATTTAATCTATTTTTATGTTTTGCTCGAAAGCTTTTGTTCCTCCTGTGCGGCCGTTTTTATATAATTTGAAAGTTTTCCAGTCATCAGCTTCAGCCCCCTCGTAGGAAGTACGGGGGTGTTCGGAAAAGCATTTGATCACTCTTGACCCAACGTCTTGGTCCATGAAGGAGGTGACAATGCGGCGAACTAGGTAATTAGACTATAGGGCGTGAACACTTTCACTTAGCCATAGGAGTTTTATGGTGGGTCTATGATATAGTCCCTTGTATGTATGCGGCTTATTCATACGATGCGTTTACATGTTTGACTGGAAAGAGGTCCTTTGTGTGACATGGAGGGAATCGCGAAAGATTCCAATAAGTCATCGAGTGATTGACCAGCTCTCGCCGCATCATGAGTCAGTTTTCGACTTTCTCTACTGAGGTGCTTAACCAGGTGAACCGGAAGCACAATCGCAGTAGTTCTCCCTTTACTACCCTAGCCGATAGAGCAGAACATAGGATAGCAAGCACAGGAGTCGGGCAACCCAACTATTGACCCAAGACATGATTCGGAGCTGATGCATATAAGGCCAAACTCGCGACAGTGAAGTATGCTATAGAGCTGTTCGGACTTGTCAGCAACTCATTTATTCCCATACCGAGCCCCTAGCAAGTTGTGCCGAGGTGTATGTTTAAAACAACCATAGGGGAAAACTCGGTTCTTTAGAAAAGAGTGGATTATTTTTACTGGGATCTGAGTGATGTGCCAATCGTTTATATAGATAACAAAGCCGCAACCTCGGCTATTTGACATGCCATGGGTTGAAGGCGGAGGAAAAAGGCACTTTACAGGCTCAAAATAGAGAGTGCGGTCTACAAAAGGTTATTTTGGACCTCCTGTCACACGTGTGCGCCCCCTGTCCTCGGTTAAGGGATTCCTTGACAGGAATAACCCTTGGGTGATTGTACGAACCCGAACTCTGGTAGAGTCCTCGGGGTGACCGGCCCTTGAGCTACATGTAGAGGGAATAATAAAAAGGAAAATGGAAGTTAGAAAAGTAGGGGGTTTGGAGGCACACCCTCATTATGCTTCCGCCGATGCCCAGAGTATTTCAAGTGCATAATTATGTATGCACGGTACCCACTTCGAAGGCATATTAGGCGAACGGCGGAAGCCGGATTGCTAGTCCAATATGGACACTGATCGGTCATGTTGAATGGAGACCGGCGGCATGATGGCCGACATGGTATGCGATGTGATAAGGCCGTTGCGTAGTTCGGCTGAGGTAGCCGTAGTATGATCTCCTGTACAGAGGGAGTGTTCCATGCGCTCACCTCTAGGGGTGTGTGTCACGTATACCATGTTTACTGTTTTTGCATCGGGGGGAAATTGCTTCTGACCCCCGTTATTCTGTTGGTGAGCATGTTCGTCGTCGCTATCGTCGGGCGACCTCTTCCCCTTGTGTTCGGCATTTAACTTGCCGGCCTGTTTGAAGACCCAACAGCTTCTTTTGGTGTGATTAGCTGGTTTATTGGGGTGGCCATGGATCTGGCAGGGCCTATCCAATATTTTGTCAGATTGGATGGTCCATCTTTGTTTGCCGTAAATGGATTTTTCCATTGGCCGGGTTTGGGGCCGCTGAATCCAGCGTTGACCGCATGGTCCTGTGTGCCCTCATTATTATTGTGACATTTGTTTTTATTGCGTTGTGGCTTTCCATTACCGTCCCGCACTTCGGAGGTGCCCGGATCGCTGGCGCTATTGCTTCTACGGGCGAGCCAACTGTCTTCTCCCGTGCAAAAGCGGGTCATCAGAGCAGTAAGGGCTGACATAGACTTTGGTTTTTCCTCACCGAGGTGGCGGGCAGGCCACTTGTCTCGAACGCTGTGTTTGAAGGCCGTGAGGGCTTCCGCGTTCGGGCAGTCAACAATTTGGTTCTTTTTAACTAAAAACCTAGTCCAGAGCTTGCTGGCGGACTCTCCGGGCTGCTGGACAATGTGACTTAGGTCATCGGCATCCGGCGGTTGGACATATGTACCTTGAAAGTTATCGTGCAAGGCATCTTCCAACTCCTCCCAGCTACCAATTGAGTTTTCAGGCAGACTGTTTAACCAGTGCCGAGCTGGTCCTTTGAGTTTTAATGGGAGGTGTTCGATGGCATGAAGGTCGTTTCCGCGGGCCATGTGGATATGGAGAAGGAAATCCTCAATCTCCACCGTGGGATCTGTTGTTCCGTCATATGATCCGATATTCACGGGTTTAAACCCTTCTGGGAATTCATGCTCCATTACTTCGTCAGTGAAGCAGAGTGGGTGTGCGGCGCCTCTATATTGGGCCACGTCGCGACGTAGCTCAGATGGAGTCCGTCTGTGGTTTTCGGCCCAGTCGTGACTAGACTTGTCACGTCCGAATAGGTAGCCGCCATTGCGCGTCGAGGCATGTCCTCGCGATCCATAGATCGATCTGGTGTGTTCTGCTCTACTGTCCAGGTCCTGCCGAGGGTCATATGTATAATCCCGGGCTATTTTATCTCTATTTTTTCTTTGGGTTGAGGCGGGCTGCTGTTCGGCTTGAGCTGCCGCTTTATCGCGACCGCATGGTGGTCAGTTAACCGCATTGTCCCGACCGCATGTACAGGTTCCGGCGCCTCCTCATCAAACTGAGGTAGCAATCTGCGCTTCGGGTAACCCTTGGTTGTGCAATTGAGGCTGTATTCTTCGGCTATTAGGATGTTTGTCCATCTATTGTTGAGTAGGTCTTGGTCAGCTTGGAGCTGCTGCTGCTTCTTTTTCAGGCTCCTTGCAGTGGCCAATAGCCACCGTTTAAAGCGCTCCTGCTCGAGAGGTTCCTTAGGCACGATGAAATCCTCGTCGCTGAGGCTCTCCTCATCCTCAGAGAGCGAAAGATAATTACTGTCCTCTGAGTCTTTGTGTATGGCCTGTTCGTCAGGGCTATCGTGTTCGTCTTATCGTTCATCCTGTTTGGACGTTGCCTCAACAGGGTCTTCGTTGTCTCCGGCATCGTCCGGGGTGTTGTTTTCTCCGGTGTCGGCATTGCTGTCTTTTGCACGACGTGACTTAGAGCGGCACCGCTGACGCCGGCGTCTAGGCTGTGTATCAGGAGGTTTATCCTCGACTGGATCTTCTTTGTCATCGTCGTTAGTTTCTTTAGGTGTATCCACCATGTATACGTCGTATGAAGAAGTGACCGTCCAATGTCCGGTAAACGGCAGGTTTTGCCCTGCTCCTCATCGGCATCGTCGTCTATACCGTCGAGGTCTTCGAAGCCGTAATCGAGCATGTCGGTTAAGTCCTCGACAGTGGCTTTGGAGTGGGTGGCAGGTGGGAAGCAAAATTCTCCATCATCGGCCCCTAGTTTGAACCATATATAGTTTGGTTGTGAGTCCTCCGCCAAGGACAGGTTCTTTAATGAGTTTAGCATGTCTCCCAAGGGCGAGTGCTGGAAGATGTCTGCGGTGCTAAATTTGAAGATCGATAAACGATCAAGTTCGGCGTCCTCGGGCTCACATGGTTCGGAACTTATGACTGGAGATGAGTCCGGAGTTCCGGTGGCACAGGTGTCATGTGAGATCAAGTCTATGCGCGGCTCCAACGTCGGGGAATCTGTGGCCTCCGTGGCGGGGTTGAGCTTCCTGTCCTTGGATGGCGCTGTCTGCTCCGGATCTAAGGCCAGAGCGGTTACAGGAGCTATCTCCTGGATGCGGTGTGATGACAGATTTAGGTCATGTTCATCGAGGTGACCAGGAGCGATCACCGCGGTCTTGAATCCAGCGAAGATCAAATCTCCACGGATGTCCGCGACGTAGTTCAAGCTCCCAAATCTGACATGATGGCTAGGGCGTAGCTATCAATCTACTCCAGATGGCCAAACGAGTTGGCCAGCAGTGCGAAGCCGCTGAACATGAAAATCTGTCCAGGGAGGAAGATTTCTCCTTGGACAACGTCTTTGTTGGCGATTGAAGGGGCCATCGAACCTTTTGAGGATGGCACAGTGGAACTCTCAATGAAAGCACCAATGTCGGTGTCAAAACCGGCGGATCTCGGGTAGGGGGTCCCGAACTGTGCGTCTAAGGTCGATGGTAATAGGAGACAAGGGACACGATGTTCACCCAGGTTCGGGCCCTCTCTATGGAGGTAATACCCTACATCCTGCTTGATTGATCTTGATGAATATGAGTATTACAAGAGTTGATCTACCACGAGATCGTAATGGCTACACCCTAGAAGTCTAGCCTATATGACTATGATAATGAATGAATCTCCCTCCTCCGGACTAAGTCCTTCGGTTTATATAGACACCGGGAGGATCTAGGGTTACACAAGGTCGGTTACAAAGAAAGGAATCTACATATTTGGTCGCCAAGCTTGCCTTCCACGCCAAGGAGAGTCCCATCCGGACATGGGTGTAGTCTTCGGTCTCCGTGTTCTTCACAGCCCATCAGTCCGGCCCATGGCTAACAGGCCGGACACCCGAGGACTCCTTACTCCAGGACTCCCTCATCCGTTACAAATTGCCTTATCACAAAACTATTTGTTACCGATAATTTTAGTGCTTGCAGAGAATACCTTGTTGAAAACCGCTTATCATTTCCTTCTGCTCCTTGTTGGGTTCGACACTCTTACTTATCAAAAAGGCTACAATAGATCCCCTACACTTGTGGGTCATCAACACTCTTTTCTGGCGTCGTTGCTGGGGAGTGAAGAGCCTTTGGTAGGTGGAATTTTGTAAGGAAAAATTTATATAGTGTGCTGAAATTCACTGTCACTTGTTAGTATGGAACATAATCCTTTGAGACGCTTGTTCGGGGTATCATCACCCCGACTAGTAGAGCAAAGAGTTGCTCCTCAACCTACTGAACCTACTGAAAATGTTTACTTTGAAATCCCTTTGGGTATGATAGAGAAACTTCTAGCTAATCCTTTCACAGGTGATGGAACATTACATCCTGATTTGCACCTAATCTATGTGGATGAATGATACGTCTCCAATGTATCTATAATTTTTTATTGTTCCATGCTATTATATTATCAACTTTGGATGTTTATGCTCTTTATTATGCACTTTTACATTATTTTTAGGACTAACCTATTAACCCGCAGCCCAGTGCCAGTTCCTGTTTTTCCCCTTGTTTCAGTGTTTCGTAGAAAAGGAAAATCAAATGGAGTGCAATTGACCTGAAACTTCATGGAACTCATTTTTGGAAGGAAAGCAACCCCGGAGACTTGGAGTCTACATCAAGGAAGCTTCGAGGAGGCCACGAGGTAGGGGGCGCGCCCACCCTCCTGGGCGCGCCCTCCACCCTCGTGGGCCCCTCGTGGATCCCCTGACATACTTCTTCCGCCTATATATCTCCATATACCCTAAAAACATCCGGGAGCACAATAGATCGGGAGTTCCGCCGCCAGAAGCCTCCGTAGCCACCAAAAGCCAATCTAGACCCGTTCCGGCACCCTGCCGGAGGGGGCAATCCCTCTCCGGTGGCCATCTTCATCATCTCGATGCTCTCCATGACGAGGAGGGAGTAGTTCTCCCTCGGGGCCGAGGGTATGTACCAGTAGCTATGTGTTTGATCTCTCTCTCTCTCTCTCGTGTTCTTGAGGTGGTACGATCTTGATGTATCGCGAGCTTTGCTATTATATTTGGATCCTATGATGTTTTCTCTCCCCCCCCCCTCTACTCTCTTGTAATGGATTGAGTTTTCCCTTTGAAGTTATCTTATCGGATTGAGTCTTTGAAGATTTGAGAACACTTGATGTATGTCTTGCCATGTGTATCTGTGGTGACAATGGGATACCACGTGATTCACTTGATGTATGTTTAGGTGATCAACTTGCGGGTTCCTCCCATGAACCTATGCATATGGGTTGGCACACTTTTTCGTCGTGATTCTCCGGTAGAAACTTTGGGGCACTCTTTGAGGTCCTATGTGTTGGTTGAATAGATGAATCTGAGATTGTGTGATGCATATCGTATAATCATACCCACAGATACTTGAGGTGACATTGGAGTATCTAGGTGACATTAGGGTTTTGGTTGATTTGTGTCTTAAGGTGTTATTTTAGTACGAACTCTAGGGTTGTTTGTGATACTTATAGGAATAGCCCAACGGATTGATTGGAAAGAATAACTTTGAGGTGGTTTCGTACCCTACCATAATCTCTTCGTTCATTCTCCGCTATTAGTGACTTTGGAGTGACTCTTTGTTGCATATTGAGGGATAGTTATGTGATCCAATTATGTTATCATTGTTGAGGGAACTTACACTAGCGAAAGTATGAACCCTAGGCCTTGTTTCCTATCATTGCAATACCGTTTACACTCACTTTTATCATTAGTTACCTTGCTGTTTTTATATTTTCAGATTACAAATACCTTTATCTACCATCCATATTGCACTTGTATCACCATCTCTTCGCCGAACTAGTGCACCTATACAATTTACCATTGTATTGGGTGTGTTGGGGACACAAGAGACTCTTTGTTATTTGGTTGCAGGGTTGCTTGAGAGAGACCATCTTCATCCTACGCCTCCTATGGATTGATAAACCTTAGGTCATCCCCTTGAGGGAAATTTGCTACTGTCCTACAAACCTCTGCACTTAGAGGCCCAACAACGTCTACAAGAAGAAGGTTGTGTAGTAGACATCAAGCTCTTTTCTGGCGCCGTTGCCAGGGAGGTTAGTGCTTGAAGGTATATCTTTAGATCTTGAAATCGAGTCTTTTAGTTTCTTGTTTTATCACTAGTTTAGTTTATAAAAGAAAATTACAAAAAAAATGGAATTAAGTTTGCGTCATACGCTTCATCTTTTTAATATCTTTCATGAGTATGATGGAAAGGAAAATTGTGCCAAAGTGTTAGAAAAAGAATACATTAAAATGTCTGGCACTAAATATTTGAATGATGAGCATGATTGCAATGTTGTTAGTATGAATTCCTTGAATATCCATGATGTTAATGATATGCAAAGCCACAAGCTTGGGGAAGCTATGTTTGATGGAGATGATATTTTTTGTCCCCCAAGTTTTGATAAGCAAATTTATTATGATGAAAGCATGCCTCCTATCTATGATGATTATTGTGATGACACATATGCTTTAAAGAATAATAATAACAATGAAACTTGTCATATTGGTTTCAATTTTCAATCCCATGATAGTTACTTTGTTGAGTTTGCCCCCACTACTATTAATGAGAATAATTTTGCTTGTGTGGAGAGTAATAAAATTTCTATGCTTATAGATCATGAAAAGAATGCTTTGGGTGCTGGTTATATTGTTGAATTCATTCATGATGCTACTGAAAATTATTATGAGGGAGGAATATATGCTTGTAGGAATTGCAATAATACCAAGTTTCCTCTCTATGTGCTTAAAGTTTTGAAGTTATGCTTGTTTTGCCCTCCTATGCTAATTGATTATTGTTTCCATAAGTTGTTTGCTTACAAAATCCCTATGCATAGGAAGTGGGTTAGACTTAAAAGTGCTAGTCATATTCCTCATGATACTCTCTTTATGTTACAATTCTTATCTACTATATGAGCATCATTGAAATCATCATGCCTAGCTAGGGGCGTTAAACGATAGCGCTTGTTGGGAGGCAACCCAATTTTATTTTTGTTCCTTGATTGTTGCTCCTGTTTAGTAATAAATAATTCATCTAACCTCTGTTTAGATGTGGTTTTATCCTTCTAATTAGTGTTTGTGCCAAGTAGAACCGTTGGGAAGACTTGGGGAAAATCTTGTTGCTCATGCTGTAAAAAACAGAAACTTTAGCGCTCACGAGATTTGCTGCCATTTTTATTTGGAGAGTGATATTTAGTTAATTCTTTTTTAAGATGATTAATAGATAAATTCCGCACGTCCAGAAGTTTATTTGAGAATTTTATGAGTTCCGGAATTATACGTTTGATCCAGATTACTACAGACTGTTCTGTTTTTGACAGATTCTGTTTTTCATGTGTTGTTTACTTATTTTGACGAATCCATGGCTAGTAAAATAGTTTATAAACCATAGAGAAGTTGGAATACAGTAGGTTTAACACCAATATAAATAAAGAATGAGTTCATTACAGTACCTTGAAGTGGTGATTTATTTTCTTATACTAACGGAGCTCACGAGTTTTCTACTTTAAGTTTTGTGTTGTGAAGTTTTCAAGTTTTGGGTAAGGATTCGATGGACTATGGAATAAGGAGTGGCAAGAGACTAAGCTTTGGTATGCCCAAGGCACCCCAAGGTAATATTCAAGTATAACCAAGAGCCTAAGCTTGGGGATGCCCCGGAAGGCATCCCCTCTTTCGTTTTCGTTCATCGGTAACTTTACTTGGAGCTATATTTTTACTCGCCACATGATATGTGTTTTGCTTGGAGCGTCATTTTAGTTTATTTAGTTTTGCTTGATGTTTGAATAAAATTCCAAGATCAGAAATTATTAAATGTTAGAGAGTCCTCACATAATTGCATAATTATTCGACTACTCATTGATCTTCACTTATATCTTTCGGAGTAGTTTGTCATTTGCTCAAGTGCTTCACTTATATCTTTTTAGAGCATGGTGGTAGTTTTATTTTATAGAAATAATTGATCTCTCATGATTCACTTATATTATTTTGAGAGCCTTTAGAACAGCATGGTAATTTTCTTTGGTTATGACTTTAGTCCTAATATGATGAGCATCCAAGTGGGATATAATAAAAACTTTCATATAAAGTGCATTGAATACTATGAGAAGTTTGATACTTGATGATTGTTTTGAGATATGAAGATGGTGATATTAGAGTCATGCTAGTTGAGTAGTTGTGAATTTGAGAAATACTTGTGTTGAAGTTTGTGATTCCCGTAACATGCACGTATGGTGAACCGTTATGTGATGAAGTTGGAGCATGATTTATTTATTGATTGTCTTCCTTATGAGTGGCGGTCGGGGAAGAGCGATGGTCTTTTCCTACCAATCTATCCCCCTAGGAGCATGCGCGTATTGCTTTGCTTCGATAACTAATAGATTCTTGCAATAAGTATGTGAGTTCTTTATGACTAATGTTGAGTCCATGGATCATACGCACTCTCACCCTTCCACCATTGCTAGCCTCTCTAGTACTGCGCAACTTTCGCCGGTACCATAAACCCACCATATATCTTCCTCAAAACAGCCACCATACCTACCTATTATGGCATTTCCATAGCCATTCCGAGATATATTGCCATGCAACTTACCACCGTTCCGTTTATTATGACACGCTTCATCATTGTCATATTGCTTTGCATGATCATGTAGTTCACATCATATTTGTGGCAAAGCCACCGTTCATAATTCTTTCATACATGTCACTCATGAGTCATTGCACATCCCGGTACACCGCCGGAGGCATTCATATAGAGTCATATTTTGTTCTAAGAGTCAAGTTGTAATTGTTGAGTTGTAAGTAAATAAAAGTGTGATGATCATCATTTTTAGAGCATTGTCCAGTGAGGAAAGGATGATGGAGACTATGATTCCCCCACAAGTCGGGATGAGACTCCGGACGAAAAATAAAAAAAGGAGGAGAAAAAAAAGAGGCCATAAAAAAGAGAAAAGGCCCAAATAAAAAAATAATAATAAATGAGAGAAAAAGAGAGAAGGGACAATGCTGCTATACTTTTACCACACTTGTGCTTCAAAGTAGCACCATGATCTTCATGATAGAGAGTCTCCTATGTTGTCACTTTCATATACTAAGTGGAAATATTTCATTATAGAACTTGGCTTGTATATTCCAATGATGGGCTTCCTCAAAATGCCCTAGGTCTTCATGAGCAAGCGAGTTGGATGCACACCCACTAGTTTCTTTTGTTGAGCTTTCATACATTTATAGCTCTAGTGCATCCGTTGCATGGCAATCCCTACTCACTCACATTGATATCTATTGATGGGCATCTCCATAGCCCGTTGATACGCCTAGTCGATGTGAGACTATCTTCTCCCTTTTTGTCTTCTCCACAACCACCCTTCTATTCCACCTATAGTGCTATATCCATGGCTCACGCTCATGTATTGCGTGAAGATTGAAAAAGTTTGAGAACATCAAAAGTATGAAACAATTGCTTGGCTTGTCATTGAGGTTGTGCATGATTTAAATATTTTGTGTGGTGAAGATAGAGCATAGTCAGACTATATGATTTTGTAGGGATAGCTTTCTTTGGCCATGTTATTTTGAGAAGACATGATTGCTTTGTTAGTATGCTTGAAGTATTATTATTTTTATGTCAATATTAAACTTTTGTCTTGAATCTTATGGATCTGAATATTCTTGCCACAATAAAGAGAACTACATGGATAAATACGTTAGGTAGCATTCCACATCAAATTTTTTGTTTTAATCATTTACCTACTCGAGGACGAGCAAGAATTAAGCTTGGGGATGCTGATACGTCTCCAACGTATCTATAATTTTTGATTGTTCCATGCTATTATATTATCAACTTTGGATGTATATGGGCTTTATTATGCACTTTTATATTTTTTTGGGACTAACCTATTAACATAGAGCCCAGTGCCAGTTCCTATTTTTTCCTTGTTTCAGTGTTTCGCGGAAAAGGAAAATCAAACGGAGTCCAATTGACCTGAAACTTCACGGAACTCATTTTTGGAAGGAAAGCAACCTTGGAGACTTGGAGTCTACGTCAAGGAAGCTTCGAGGAGGCCACGAGGTAGGGGGACGCTCCCACCCCCCCGGGCGCGCCCTCCACCCTCGTGGGCCCCTTGTGGCTCCCCTGACATACTTCTTCCGCCTATATATCTCCATATACCGTAAAAACATCCGGGAGCACAATAGATCGGGAGTTCTGCCACCAGAAGCCTCCGTAGCCACCGAAAGCCAATCTAGACCCGTTCCGGCACCCTGCCGGAGGGGGCAATCCCTCTCCGGTGGCCATCTTCACCATCCCGGTGCTCTCCATGATGAGGAGGGAGTAGTTCTCCCTCGGGGCTGAGGGTATGTACCAGTAGCTATGTGTTTGATCTCTCTCTCTCTCTCGTGTTCTTGAGGTGGTACGATCTTGATGTATCATGAGCTTTGCTATTATATTTGGATCCTATGATGTTTTCTCCCCCCCCCCCTCTACTCTCTTGTAATGGATTGAGTTTTCCCTTTGAAGTTATCTTATCGGATTGAGTCTTTAAAGATTTGAGAACACTTGATGTATGTCTTGCCGTGTGTATCTGTGGTGACAATGGGATACCACGTGATTCACTTAATGTATGTTTTGGTGATCAACTTGCGGGTTCCGCCCATGAACCTATGCATAAGGGTTGGCACATGTTTTTGTCATGATTCTCCGGTAGAAACTTTGGGCACTCTTTGAGGTCCTATGTGTTGGTTGAATAGATGAATCTGAGATTGTGTGATGCATATCGTATAATCATACCCACAGATACTTGAGGTGACATTGGAGTATCTAGGTGACATTAGGGTTTTGGTTGATTTGTGTCTTAAGGTGTTATTCTAGTACGAACTCTAGGGCTGTTTGTGACACTTATAGGAATAGCCCAACGGACTGATTGGAAAGAATAACTTTGAGGTGGTTTCGTACCCTACCATAATCTCTTCGTTCGTTCTCCGCTATTAGTGACTTTGGAGTGACTCTTTGTTGCATGTTGAGGGATAGTTATGTGATCCAATTATGTTATCATTGTTGAGGGAACTTACACCAGCGAAAGTATGAACCCTAGGCCTTGTTTCCTATCATTGCAATACCGTTTATGCTCACTTTTACCACTTTCTACCTTGCTGTTTTTATATTTTCAGATTACAAATACCTTTATCTACCATCCATATACCACTTGTATCACCATGTCTTCGCCGAACTAGTGCACCTATACAATTTACCATTGTATTGGGTGTGTTGGGGACACAAGAGACTCTTTGTTATTTGGTTGCAGGGTTGCTTGAGAGAGACCATCTTCATCCTACGCCTCCTACGGATTGATAAACCTTAGGTCATCCACTTGAGGGAAATTTGCTACTGTCCTACAAACCTCTGCACTTGGAGGCCCAACAACATCTACAAGAAGAAGGTTGTGTATTAGACATCAATGAAGTTTGTGGATTATTTAAGCTTGCAGGTATGCCCGAGGATTTTATCAAGAAGAAGTTCTTCCCTTTATCTTTGAAGGAGAGGCATTGACATGGTTTAGGCTATGTGATGATATGGGATCATGGAACTACAACCGATTGAAATTGTAATTTCATCAGAAGTTTTATCCTATGCATCTGGTTCATCGTGATCGTAATTATATATATAATTTTTGCCTCGCAAAGGAGGAAGCATCTCTCAAGCTTGGGGGAGGCTTAATTCAATGTTACATTCATGCCCCAATCATGAGCTCTCAAAGGAAATGATTATTCAAAAAATTTATGCTCGGCTTTCTCTCAGTAATCGATCCATGCTCGATACTTCTTGTACTGGATCTTTTATGATGAAGACTATTGAATTCAAATGGGATTTATTGGAGATAATTAAACGCAACTCTGAAGATTGGGACCTCGACGAAGGTAAGGAGTCAGGTATAACACCTAAGTTTGATTGTGTTAAATCTTTTATGGATACCAATGCTTTTCGTGAATTTAGCACTAAATATGGACTTGACTCTGAGATAGTAGCTTCTTTCTGTGAATCCTTTGCTACTCATGTTGATATCCCTAAGGAGAAGTGGTTTAAATATAATCCTCCCATCGAAGTAAAAGTAGTTGCACCTATTAAAGTTGAAGAAAAGACTATCACTTATAATGATCATGTTGTTCCTACTGCTTATATTGAGAAACCACCTTTCCCTGTTAGAATAAAGGATCATGCTAAAGCTTCAACTGTGGTCAACAAAAGTAATATTAAGACACCCAAACCCCCTGAGAAAATTAAAGTTGAACCTAGTGTTTCTATGGTTAAAGATCTCTTGGCCGATAATATTGATGGGCATATTATTTACTTCTGTGGTGAAGCTGCTAGAATTGCTAGACCTGATACTAAAAATAAACATAGACTTGTTGTAGGCATGCCTGTTATTTCTGTTAAAATAGGAGATCATTGCTATCATGTCTTATGTGATATGGGTGCCAGTGCAAGTGCAATACCTCATTCCTTATACAAAGAAATTATGCATGATATTGCACCTGCTGAGATAGAAGAGATTGATATTACAATTAAGCTTGCCAATAGAGATACAATTTCGAAAATTGGGATTGTTAGATAGGTTGAAGTCTTGCGTGGGAAAGTTAAATACCATGCTGATTTTCTTGTTCTTGGTTCCCCACAAGATAACTTTTGTCCCATTATATTTGGTAGACCCTTCTTGAATACTGTTAATTCTAAGATAGACTGCAATAAAATATTGTTTCTATTGGTTTAGGGGATATGTCCCATGAATTTAATTTTGCTAAATTTCATAGAAAACCCCATGATAAAGAATTTCCTAGTAAAGATGAAATTATTGGTCTTGCTTCTATTGCCCTGCCTCCTAGTGATCCTTTAGAACAATATTTGCTAGACCATAAAAATGATATGTTTATGAATGAAAGAAGGGAAATAGATGAAGTATTCGTTAAACGGAGACCTATTTTGAAGCACAACTTGCCTGTTGAAATCTTATGGGATCCTCCTCCACCTGTGATCCCGTGTTTGAGCTCAAACCTTTACCTGATACTCTTAAATATGCTTATCTTGATGAGAAAGAGATATATCCTATTATTATTAGTGCTAACCTTTCAGAGCATGGAGAAAAGAAATTATTGAAAACTCTAAAGAAGCATCGTGCTGCTATTGGATATACTCTTGATGATCTTAAGGGCATTAGTCCCACTCTATGCCAGCACAAAATAAAACTGGAGAAAGATGCTAAACCACTTGTTGATCACCAACGATGATTAAACCCTAAGATGAAAGAAGTGGTAAGATAAGAAATACTAAAGCTTCTAGAGGCAGGTATAATTTATCCCGTTGCTGATAGTCAGTGGCTAAGTCATGTTCATTGTGTCCCTAAGAAGGGAGGTATTAATGTTATTCCTAATGATAAAGATGAATTGATCCCACAAAGAATTGTTATAGGTTATAGAATGGTAATTGATTTCTGCAAATTAAATAAAGCTACTAAAAAGGATCATTACCCTTTACCTTTTATTGATCAAATGCTAGAAAGATTATCCAAGCATACACATTTTTGCTTTCTAGATGGTTATTCTGGTTTCTCTCAAATACCTGTGTCAAAAGAGGATCAAGAAAAGACAACTTTTACTTGCCCTTTCAGTACCTTTGCTTATAGACGTATGCCTTTTGGTTTACTAATGCACCTGCTACCTTTCAAAGATGTATGACTGCTATATTCTCTGACTTTTGTGAAAAGATTGTTGAGGTTTTCAGGGATGATTTCTCTGTTTACGGAACTTCTTTTGATGATTGCTTAAGCAACCTTGATCGAGTTTTGCAGAGATGTGAAGAAACTAATCTTGTTTTGAATTGGGAGAAGTGCCACTTTATGGTTAATGAAGGCATTGTCTTGGGACATAAATTTTCTGAAACAGGTATTTAAGTTGATAAAGCTAAAGTTGATGCTATTGAAAAGATGACGTGTCCTAAGGACATTAAAGGTATAAGAAGTTTCCTTGGTCATGCTGGTTTTTATAGGAGGTTCATTAAGGACTTTTCTAAAATTTCTCGGCCTCTGACTAATCTCTTACAAAAAGATGTTCCTTTTGTTTTTGATGATGATTGTGTGGAAGCATTTGAAATACTTAAGGAAGCTTTGATTTCTGCACCTATTGTTCAGCCTCCTGATTGGAATTTACCATTTGAAATCATGTGTGATGCTAGTGATTATGCTGTAGGGGCTGTTCTAGGACAAAGAGTTGATAAGAAATTAAATGTTATTCAATATGCTAGTAAAACTCTAGACAGTGCCCAAAGAAATTATGCTACTACTGAAAAGGAATTTTTAGCAGTTGTATTTGCTTGTGATAAGTTCAGACCTTACATTGTTGATTCTAAAATAATTGTTTACACTGATCATGCTGCTATTAAATATCTTATGGAAAATAAAGATGCTAAACCTAGACTTATTAGATGGGTTCTCTTGTTACAAGAATTTGATTTGCATATTATTGATAGAAAGGGAGCTGAGAACCGCGTTGC